>NW_005054518.1:72982-85112 GCF_000277835.1 Geospiza fortis
CTGGGCACCCTGTTCCAGGGCCTGCCCACCCTTGTAATAAAGGATTACTTCTTGATATGCAGTCTAAATTTACCCTCTGTCAGTGTGAAGCCATTCCCCTTGTCCTGTCCCTGCATATTCTTGTAAATAGTCTCTCTCCATCTTGACTGTAGATTCCCTTCAGGTACTGCAAGGCCACAATTACATCACCTCAAAGCTTTTAATCTCCAGCAACCCCAATTCTCCCAGCCTTTCCTCACAGCACAGCTGCTCCATCCCTCTGATAATCTCAGATTCCTCTGGACTCACTCCAACAGCTCCACGTCCTTCCTGTGCTGGGACCCCGGAGTTGGAGGCAGCTCTGCAGGTGGGGTCTCACCTGAGCATGGCAGAATCCCCTCCCTTGTCCTGCTGCCCAAGCTGGTTTGGATGCAGCCCAGGACACAATTGGCTTTCTGGGCTGCCAGAGCACAGTTCTGGTTTGTGGCAGGTCTATCATCCCAAAGTCCTTCAGAATAGAATAGAATAGAATAGAATAGAATAGAATAGAATAGAATAGAATAGAATAGAATAATCCTAGAACAGAATAAAATTACCCTGCACAGTCCAGGGACAACCATACACCTCTGTCCTCTTTAAGCTGAATGTTTGACACATGTTCTCAGCAGTGAATGAGTTACTGACAAGACAAAGGACCAGCTTCCCATCAGACTCCAGGAGGTCCCATCCTAACCACAGGATTCCCAAAAGAAGGAACACAGTGCAGTGGGCTGCCTTCTCACAGACCTGTGTTCCCATGGGATCACAGATTGGGTTTGGTTGTGTTGCCCAGAAAATCAGATTTGTTACCCACTCCACAACAACTCAACAATCACACACTCAGCAGAGACATTGATTATTTATGTCAGAGTTGCACAAGCCTGGGTGCTTGGTGGAATTCCCCAAATCAAGCATACCCACCAGACTTTTCATGCCATTGTTTGTACACAGAAATTCAGAATTAGAAGCTTTCCAAGCACAGCTCTCTATGGGGATTGGTTGCTGAGTTCCATACAAGAGACACAACCCCAGCTCAGGGCAAGGCTCTTCACCTGGCCACAGGGTCTTTTTGACCTCTAGGTATGACTCTCAGTATTGCAATGAACATAATTCAGCTATAGGATACATGGACCTTGAATATTCTGCCAGGTTAGCAATGTATACATAGGCACACATCAACATCTTGATTTACTACATCCTTAAAAACTTCTTTTTCCATGGATGTCCCAGAGTAAGAGATGTCAACTGCAAACTACTCCACTGACACACAACATCTTGATTTATTACTGTTGTGGTTTAGGGATGGTATTCTCCAATTTAGTAGTCCTGCTAAAAAAAAAATCCACAGCAACACTGGCTTCCCCTTCCCTTCCAGCTGGAAGCATAAAAGTCAAAGATCAAAGGTTGAGATAAGAAAAATTTACTGGAAACAGCAATGAGACAAAAAACCCAAACAGTATCAACTACAATATTAATACCAAAAGCTATGAGACAAAGAAATTATTTACAGGAATGTGAAACAATTTCAGATGGTTTCACCCTCCCCCAGGGTTTTTCCCACTGGGAGGAACAGCCTTCTTCCTGGAAGCAAGAGAGAATAAATATGGAAAGGACATGAGCTGGAATGATAACATGGAGGTGTTGCCCATGTCCCCTCCTGCTCTCCTGGGCCAAACCATGACAGTGACATCTTTAAGGCTTGTTAGTTCCCAGATGTCCTTGGCTAGGGGAGGCAGCTGCTGCCTGTTCCCTCGTTAGGGCTCCTTTCTTACTGAATTAGGCTGGAAAGTACAGTGAGATCTTTGTTGTGGTTGGACAATGGTATTCTCCATTTAATGCTTCAAATAAAACCATGTGCTGCTGTCACAGACATTTCTTTTATGAAAAATCCTCTCTTAGGATTTCCCTGCTGAAGCTGAGAAGTTCAGCAACCAGACATAAACAATAGGTTATCTGCTGCTGTGGAATGTAACAGGTCTGCCTGGATTGGCCCAGTTTGGATGTTTGGGGTTGGTGACCAATCCAGAACTGAGATCTCTCGGACACAGTCTGAGAGAGATGGTTTGTTATTCATTCTTTACTTTCTATTGTTAGGTAGCTAGCAGCTTCTGGAATCTCCTCTTCTTTTTCTTTTTAGTATAGTTATAATAGATGTATATATCATAACTTAATAAATCAAGCCTTCTGATCATGGAGCCCATCTTGTCTCTTCCTTCACCCTGAAACCCTTGTGACCACCGTCACATGCTGCTCTCACCCCTTCCCCTCCTTCTGTGGAGGGCTCTGGAGATGAATTGTAGGCACAAAAAGCAAAGATCATAGGCTTAGATAAGAACAATTTACTGGAAGCAGCAATTAGATGTCAGTAGAGAAAATTAGAAAATGGAGTTACCTATTGCATCATGATGAATATTTAAATGGTGCCTGTGTTAACACCCTGTGAACAACCATCCCCCACAATCCCTTCCCACATCCAGCCCTGAGCAAAACCTCTCTTTTTGGGCATGTTGGGAGAGGATCTGCAGGGGGATAAATGAGAGGGAAACATGGACTGCGATGCAAAAGAACTTTAATGAGTCAAAACAGGAAAATTAGGTCAATCCAAGGTGAGGTGCCAGTGCAGACAGCACCAGGGGCAAACAACAGTCTGTTGTGATTTCCAAGGAGGTGCCCACAAAGGGGTGCAGGGCCAGCAGGTGCTCCCCAGGATGGCTGAGTGGGACTCACAGCCCTGGGGAGCACAAGGGAACAGGGACACAGGAGGGAAAGGAGAGAGTGGCAGGGGACAGAGGCAGGGCTGGGCTGGGCTTGCCAAGAGCCCAGGCTGGCCCTGTCCCCCTGCAAGGGCTGCAGGGCTTGCTCAGCCCCTCAGGAAGCAACAAGCTGATGCTCCATCCCCAGTGAAGAACCATCCTGCTGAGTCCTTAGGTTCACACCCTGGAATCATCACCAGCAGCTTCAGCAGGGGAGGCTCCTGATGCCACAGAGGCCACTGCCCAGGCCAGAGAGGCCAAAGCCCCCAGAGCTGATGGGCACTCCCTGGGAGCTGAGGATGCTGCCAACAGCAGCAGAGGTGGAGGATCCCACGGCGGTGTTCTGTGGGAAGGAGCTGAGGATGGGGCCAGGCAGGGTCACCACCACGGGCGAGGGCTGGATGAACACGGTGGAGTCCTGGCACTGCCTGACACAGGGCTCATTGCAGCTGCTGCCCAGCGGGGTGGGGCCACAGGGCTGGCAGGGCTGGCACCGGGTGTAGCAGGACATGGCTTGGGGCTGCAGGTGCACCTGTGAGACAGGGAAGGGGGAAGCAGAGTTGACTGCACTATGTCCGTGCAGTCTGTTGGCACACCTAGGTGGAGAATAGCAAAGAGATGGAGAAGACAGCAGGAGGCTGCTTAGAGAGACCCAACCCCTTCACTGTTTGCTCAGGTCCCCAAGAATCTCCTTAAGAGTGACCGAGTGCAGGGACTTCCACACTTAGGCCAGAACTCACGAGAAATCTCAGAAAAAACCCAGCCCCTCTCCATGCCCAACTTCTGCCCCCTCCCTCTCCCATAACACGCAACTCTCAACAACCCACATGGAATTAAGGCAGAGAATGTGATCAGAAAGTCCAAAGGAGGAAGAAAAGAAAGGGCTTCAGACTCACCTTGTTCTCAATGAGATGGAGGTGAGAGGAGTGAATGAGAGAGTGAGGAGCAGATCCCCCTTTTATACAGCTCCTGCACTGCCCCATTCCCCCAGGCACTGCACAAGGACAGTAATTTTCCAACACATTCACCTCCAAAGCAAAATGTCCGCCCTAACGCCACACATTGTGGTTTGATTTCCATCCAGGCTGCCATTTCATTTCCTCATTGCTGACATGCTTGCTCTGTGCTGCAGCTCCTTCCACGTGTGCCAGGCCAGGCCTGAGCACCCCTGGGATCAGAGGGCTCCCTGCTGGCACAGGAGGTGCCCCCAGGCCGGAGGGTCCCTGCAGGCAGGGGATGTTGGCTCGGGGCAGTGCCTTGCCCCTGTTGGCAGCTGCTGGTGGCACCTGCCTCTGCAGGGACAGCCCTACTGCCACAATTCTCTTCACAGAGAAAAGCAAGGCACAATTCTTCCCAAGGGTTTCTGAGATTCACATTCTCTGAACCTCAGAGAAAGGGAAAACACAATTCTTATCACTTGCTGTGCCTGTGTTTGTGCCAAAGTAGAATGCAATATGGAGATTGTTTACCCACAGTGATGGTGTTTTGTTTCCTTGGCCTGTCGGGGCCAGGTGTGTGTGTGTGTGTCAGGACTGTCACTGACAGCCATGAGATTCTGTGCAGTGTGTGCAGAGCTGAGTGCTTGGCAGATTCAGTTTAGATGAAATGTATATAGTATAGTATAATAAAGTAATTAATTCGCCTTCTGGTATCACTGGAGTCAGATGTACCATTTTCTCTCCCCTTCATCGGAGTTGCCTTTGATTTACAACACAGCCCCAGCTCTGCCCTGACCCAAAGAGCAGCAGAGCACCCAAAGGCTCCTCTCCTCACAGCACGTCCTGCCTGCTGCTCTCTCGTCCCTCTCTCCTCACTCCAGCTCCCACTGGACAATGCTTCTCCAGGGAAATGCTCTCCTCTCCCTTCCTCTTGATGCAGATCATTTTCCAGGCTGAGTGTTCCAGGGCTGGGGCTGGAAAGCCAAAGCCCACCTGGAGCTGAACCAGAAAAGCTGGTGGTGGGAGAGAAGAAGATCATCCACACAGAGCAACAGCAAAAGGGAGGCTTGAGCCAAGGCTGACTGGGGCAGCTTCACTGGGGCCAGAGCTTACAGGAAAGGGGAAGGATCTTCAAAGCTTCTGGGCCTTGGTCTTCATTTTAGTGTCACAGGAAAAAACCTCCTGATATTCTTCAGAAACAGGGGTAGGGAAAACCTCCCCACGACAGAGGAGGAGGATCAGCTGTGGGAACATCTAAACAGAGTAGAGCAATGTAAGTGTGTGAGCTGGTGATGGGCACAGCAGTGTTGGTGTCAAAGAAAGCGCCTCTGAGCTCCCTTTGGGAGGTGCCAGCAGTCAGGGGATGCAGCTGAGGGCAGAGAGAAAGAGATGGTCAGGGAGAATTCAAGTACCAATGTACAGACCCTGGACTTCAAACATGCCAGCTATTCCACTCAGGTATCTGGCAGGTCAGATGTGCCTTCACAGGCACCTGTGAAGAGATCAGACAAGCTGGCAGCATCTTAGGGGCACCTCGTGGTTCCAAAAACATGAAAAGTCAAGGCAAAACACAGGAAAAGAGGAGGAGATGCTGATGGAGGAACAGAATGGACACAAGGACTCATCTTCCTGGTCAAAGATACCTGGCTGTGGAGGGGAGCTCTCCTGGAGGCCCAGGAGCTGAAAGAAGGGGTTTCAGAAAACACTGCCCCACTGCTATGGGGTCAAAGCTTTCGACATCCTGGGGTCCAAAGCTCTCTGGCTTCTGCAGGGAATTGGGACTTTCTAATGCTCCAAATGCCTCCTCAGTCTAGAGAACAACCCAGCACCATTGGAGAGGGAAGAAAACCTCCTCCATTTCCCCACATGTGAGAGCTTTGGGGAAACTGCAGTGCCACATCCCTGGGGATGCTCAGGGAGGGGATGCACTCAGGAAAGCCCTGGCTACAAAACCTGCTCTCAAAATACACCAAGGACTGATGCACTTCCCTGCCCTGCAGACATGGAGGCAGCTGGGATGCATCCCAGAGGGCAAGGGAATGCCTTCAGTAGGCAAATTTCCAGGGACAGACTCTCTCTGCCTGTGGGGAGTCACAGTCTAATTTTGGGTTGGCCATGTGTCAGCCTTTTGGTGTGAGGCCAAGCCAGGAGGGTGTGATGTCAGCAGGGCTGTGCAAGGCAGGGCTGAGTCCTCCTCCAGCAATGGTGTCACAGACATCTTTCATGAAAAATCCTTTCCTTAGGATTTTTCCTCCTGAGAAGCTGAGAGGCCTCAGGAACAAAATGTAAACAATGGTTATCTGCTGCTGTGGAATGCAACAGGTGCATCTGTGATTGGTCTCATGTGGTTGTTTCTAATTAATGGCCAATCACAGTCAACTGGCTTGGACAGAGAGTCCAAGCCACAACCTTTTGTTATCATTCTTTCTTTTTCTATTCTTAGCTAGCCTTCTGATGAAATCCTTTTTTCTATTCTTTTTAGTATAGTTTTAATATAATATATATCATAAAAGAATAAATCAAGCCTTCTGAAACATGGGGTCAGATCCTCATCTCTTCCCTCATCCTAAGACCCCTGTGAACACTGTCACACAAGGGCAGCTCCATCCTGGCCCAGGGAAAAGGGATGCTTGGCAGCTCCCTGAAGTGTCACACGTGTTCTCAGTACTGACAGCATGTATTCGAAAAGTGGCCTGTGCTTGTTGTGTCATCCAGGTCAGGCTCCACATTGTGCAGCCAAAGGGCATCATGGGTGAGGAGAGAGGGAGAGTAAGGAACAGTCCAGACACCCAATACCTCCCTCACACATTGAGGAGCAACCCAGGGCTCTGTTTGAGACTTGATTCCTGCCAGTGATCAGAGAATTAACGAATCACAGAATCAGAAGGATTGGTAAAGACCTCCAAGATCATTGAGTCCAGCCATTACTCATGGGTTCCTGCAAGAAAAATCGTTTGGCTTCTCATCCCTTAACATGAAAGGGATCTTCATGACCCAGTGGGGATGTCAGAAACGTGGAAATTAAATTACAGTGTTGATGTAAACCAAAACACACCCTGTGGCATTAGGGAGGATATTTTGCTTTGGAGATGAGTCTGTAGGAAAATTGTTGCCCTGTGCACTTACTTTGAGCCTGGGGCAGTGCAGGAGCAGTATAAAAGGGGGACCTGCTCCTCACTCTCTCATCCACTCTTCCTCTCTCCAGCTCCTTGAGAACAAGGTGAGTCTGAAGCTTTTTCTCATCCTTCCCGTCCTCCCATGTGATTTCTCAGTCTATACATGCTTTTTTTGTCTTACATGGATTCTTGCCATAGGTGACGGAAGGAGGCAGAAGGTGTAATATGGGGAAAGGCTGGGGCTTGTCTGAGGTGCTTCCAGAGTTATGGACCAAACAGGGATCTTCCTTGGGTAGCTCTTGGCAGGGCTCTTCTGAGGAAAGGAGAAGCTTGTTGGTCTCTCTATACAGCCCCTGGGCTTGTCTCCAGTTCATGCTTTTGGTCCTTCATGCTGAGGTGCCAGGCTGATCCTCACCCACTTCTTGTGCTCTGCTTTCCCCTTCTTCATCTCTCAGGTGCCCCTGCAGCCCCAAGCCATGTCCTGCTACACCCGGTGCCAGCCCTTCCAGCCCTGTGGCCCCACCCCGCTGGGCAGCAGCTGCAATGAGTGCTGTGTCAGGCAGTGCCAGGACTCCACCGTGTTCATCCAGCCCTCGCCCGTGGTGGTGACCCTGCCCGGCCCCATCCTCAGCTCCTTCCCACAGAACACCGCCGTGGGATCCTCCACCTCTGCTGCTGTTGGCAACATCCTCAGCTCTCAGGGAGTGCCCATCAGCTGTGGGGGTTTTGGCTTCTCGGGCCTGGGCAGTGGCCTCTGTGGCCTCCCCTGCTGAAGCTGCTGGCGCTGCCCTGGGGAAGGAACCCAGGGAGTGCCAGGATGGAGCTGCCCTGGGCACGCAGCATCACCTTGGTGCTTCCTGAGGGGCTGAGCAAGCCCTGCAGCCCTTGCAGGGGGACAGGGCCAGCCTGGGCTCTTGGCAAGCACAGCCCAGCCCTGCCTCTGTCCCCTGCCACTCTCTCCTTTCCCTCCTGTGTCCTTGCTCCCTTGTGCTCCCCGGAGCTGTGAGTCCCACTCAGCCATCCTGGGGAGCACCTGCTGGCCCTGCACCCCTTTGTGGGCACCTCCTTGGAAATCACAACAGACTGTTGTTTGCCCCTGGTGCTGTCTGCATTGGCACCTCACCTTGGATTGACTTAATTTTCCTGCTTTGACTCATTAAAGTTCTTTTGCATCGCAGTCCATGTTTCCCTCTCATTTATTCCCCTGCCCAAAAGAGGATTGAGACTAATCGACAAGAAGAGAGATTTAATCTGTGAAATCGAGAGCAGCCAGCAAACTATGTAAGTCACATCCAGGTGTTCGACAGAAAACTTGTCCCTGGAATTGCCTTGTTAAGGTTTAGGCTGGGCATGCTTCATTGATCTCAGAGCTAGGGAGAGGTTAACAAAGCTTGTGAAGGAGGGCAAAACACTGACCAGGAATGCAGAATTCACAGCCTTCAAGGACATCTGGCAGAACTCCCAAGATAAGGAAGAAACTAACAAAGTCAACTCAGCAATTTTGTTAAAATCAGCTCCAAGTGGGTAAAAGATAATTCCAGCAGGGGCAGATTTTGGGTACCAACACATAGACCACTGACCCAAGAAACCCCCTGACCCAGAAGAAGAGAAAGACTGAGCATGTGGACTAATTAGCATGAGAAATGAGAGAATCATTAGCAACAGAAGATAGAATACTAATTAATAGAAGAGCTATGTTACATGTAGCCAACGAATTATTTGCTAAAATGTACAAGTAGTAAAAAGTTTTAATATTTGGCATTGTGGAATTCCACTGAGCTTGTTCCCAGGCTTGTGCAACTCTGACATAAATAATCGATATTTCCCTCGAGTGTGTAATTATTGGCTTGTTACACACCAGGTAATCAATGCAATTTTTGTGGGCAACATTATCAGTGTTCTTCCTATACTAAAGTCAAAGCACAGCACTGTGCCAGCTACTGTGCAATCACAGACAGAATCAACTCCATTCCAGCCAAAATAATTTGTCTTATGTGGTCTGGTGATTGGCTCTTGCAGATGAGGAATGGATATTATGTCTCTTAAAAGAAGCTTTGTTAAGATATAAAGTTCTTCTGATGTGTGACTTTTTGTCCTCCCTTTATTCCTCTCTTCTCCCCTCTGTGTTGTTGCCACCAGACAACCCTGTGTTATAGATACATATTATAATATTGGCTTTTTGCAAATATTAAAATGGATTTTTTATGTGTGGTGTTAAAGTGACTTTGTTATAAAGATTTAGTTTTTATTTCTGTTGTTAATGAAGCTTAGACATAGTAATGAAATAGCTGATATCAGTGTGCTTGTGTTAAAATTAGATGGGATAACATCCAATGCACACAGGATGAGGACACCTGTACAGATCTGCCAACCATCAGCACTCACTGGCTGAAGACAGAGTGCACCAAGGCCCAAAAACTGGAGGTGATGATAAAAAAGGACTAAAAACACAATCAAGGAAGCTGCATGCTCTGAAAAGGCGAATCCAAGGAGCAGCCAGGCTGAACAATAATTGGAAGATGTAAACTAGTTTGGGGGAAAAGTTTACTCTGCATAATTGTTTATGAATATGGCACAGGCTGATGTAATTAAAAGGTATTCAAGGGGTATCTCTGAAGATAACAGGGTGCTCTTAGCTGAATGCCAAGCACCCAGCCATTTTAACCCTTTGCTTTATTTGTCTCCTACTGTCTTTTTATTAAACTTTTTAAATTTTCACAGGAGAGTGAAGGTGTTTTTCACACCTGGGACATGTGCAGGGAGGGCAGCACATTCTCCTTGCACCAGGCAGCCGGGAATGGGGAAGCCTGTCACTGGGGGGACCTGGCATTGATATAAAATTTCAGTTTTATATCTTTTATTATAAAGAAAATAAAGCAAGCAGCACTGGGTGGCTGGGGAGTCACTGCTCTACTCATGGCACACACCACTTTCAAGTTCAGCAAAGTATATATACTGCTTTTAAGCCTACAAAGCATTTTCCAATGTGAAAAACGCCAATCACTTGTTTTTAAAATTTTAAAAGTTTAATAGTAATAAAATGGTTATAAAAATAGTAATACAATTAGAGTAATAATAATTTAGACAGATTGAATTAGGACAATATGAGACAATAAATACAAAGAATTACAGATATCCAAGTACCTTTTTCTGGGCAGCACAAGCCCAAAAAAGGACTCACATTAAAAGAGGATTAACCCTTAAAAGCAATAGCCTGTTGCATATTCATACACTTCATACATGATGCATAAATTCCATTCACATACAGGATTCTGTCTGGTCATCGTCAGCTTCTTCCTCTGAATCCTAACAGTGCCTTCCAGGCGGGAAGAAGTTCGTTTCTTCTGATAATGGAGCAATAAATTATTTTTCTGTGAAAGATTCAGGTGTCCTGTGGCTGCTATCTCACTGCAAGTCCTTTCTTTAAAAAAAGTATCCTACATATCATAGTTTCTATTTTAACAATTTTTATAACCTAAAACTATATTTAACACACTACTTAAGAGAATTAATACAGCATCACTTTCTAACACAACACATATAATATTCATTTGAATATTTGCGAAAAGCCAATCATAAAATACATGCATTTTTCACACCAATGTGCTTGGTTAGTACAAATCAGCAAATACCAATAAGCTGGTGTTATAAATAATCAACGAGAAAGCCAAATTAATAATAATAGTGAAAGATTTTATTTTTGTGACTGAAAATGCAGTCCTTGATAGCCAGAGTCAAAGAGACAGTGTCGAGCCCGGGATCAGTGCTGGGTGAATTTAGATTCGCCCTCTATCACATCGAATCCCCTCTGTTCACCAATGCCATCTCCAGCAGGGCTGTTTTATACAGCTTTTTCTGCCTGAAGCAGAGATGCCCCCATTCTTTTTGTCACTCCACATATCTTTTCTCTGTGCAGGGCTGGACAATGCTGTTACTGGGAGGTGATAAGTGTTGATTGAGTTATGGGAACCCTGTATTCAACGTGTGTTCCAGAGGACTCTGGTTATCTTGATTGAAGATGTTATAAATAAGAAGTTTGACTAGGCCAATATTCAAGCAGCAATCAATTTATTATTTACTATGGTAAAATATGAGCAATACAGCACTGGATACAGTGGGGGAAGTTTTCCCTCCAACTGCACACCGATAATTGAGGATTACAATTATTTATAGGGGTACTCATCAGGTTTTTTTCAGCAGTTTCTATTTCCAATTTTTCATTCATCAGCAAGATTTATTCCAAATTATTACGTCACAACTCTATACACTATTGTGATTTAGTTTTTCTCAGGATGTGTTTTTAAAGGAGTATCCCCAGATGGTGGTGGTCCTGTTTCCGACAGAAGGAAGACGAATCCCATCTGGTGCAGTCCAGCTCCCCAGATGTGGGTCCAACTTTTAATTGCAGAGACTATAAATCTTGAGGTGATGTTCATCTTCCTTTCTCAAGCTGTTTTTCTCTGCTTCAATAGGGTGTGAGATAAGCATATTTCCTTTAGATATATTCCAAACTATAGTTTCAAGGATACAAGTAATATTCTAAAATTATACTTCAAAAGGTTATTATTGCAGAGCTCTTTATGGATTAACTACAAGCAAAAGAGAGCAACATCTTTAACGCTTTAATTCCAATGCTCCTAAATCAACCAGGGTTAATTGCAAACAAAAGATAAGTTCAAAGGCCTTTTTCCATGCTTTATTTTCCTCAGTTATTATTAGAATTCACAGCTCTCCCACTGTAGGTGTCCACACATTTGGCACGCACAAATACACACATCGCTGTTTGTACCTGACACGAAACACAGCTTTGTATTTCACAAAGATATTTATCAAGTGCTGATCGCTCTTGGGCGTTCCCCGGATAGTCTCGGGAAAGGCCCATCTCCCACTGGCCACGTCCTTTTGCTTGCTCATTAGGCTTTTTTTCCTTGCTGCCATCCGGAGTTCCACAATTTCGATGCGGCAATCTGTCTCCTGACTGTCCCTGGCCTTAGGCTTTTTGATTTTTGTTACAACTTTATTCTATATATATGTCATATAAACACGAATTATCTCACACCACGTATTACAACAACCAGCGCCTAAGGCTGCAGCAGCCCAAGTTAAAAACATCGGGATGAGTCTAAGCCTAGACTCATCATAAGCCTAGACTCGTTCTATCTATAAATGAGTTTATTTCTGTGCTGAACATTCCCCAACATTTATTTCAGTGCTGAACATTCCCCAACACCTCAGGGATGCTCCAGGGTCCCTGCCCGGGCTCGAGGCCCAGCGGCGCCTCCAGCCCCGGCCGCCCTCGATGGCG
>NW_005054518.1:85670-112648 GCF_000277835.1 Geospiza fortis
CGGGCATGGCCGGACCACACCGGCGCCACTGGGGTCTGTTCGTCCTGGGGCCGGGTCTGTTCCCTCTCGGGCCGGGTTTGTCACTCCCCTCGGCCCGGGCCTGTCCCCTCTCGGCCCGGGTCCGTCCCCATACCCAGTGCCCGAGCCGGGCGGGCTCTCTCCCGCTGATTCCAGCCCAGGTCGCCACACCAGGTGCTGCTGGTGCGGGTGAGGTCGGCCTGCAGGATTTGACTGAATAAAGCGACTTGGTTTTGTCTGGTTCGAGCGTGGCTTCCCCCCGTGTCTCTCGGCTCAGCCGCTGCAGACGGTTTTGGGATCCGTTTCAATGCAGTGTGAGCAGGTACAAGGATCTCCCTGCACGTGGCATTGTTGTGCTGGTGCCTTTGGTGGTTTCAGCAGTGTATAAATTACGGCTGCTTGGCTGCCTGAGCTGCTCCGGGCTCTGTTCTTCCTCTGCTGCTCGTCTCTGTCCCCGTTCCCTTCACTGACGACACACTTGGTCTTGTGTGGTGCCAGTTCAGAGGGAGAAGCTATTGGAAAAATCTCTAACAAGTAGTGTTTAGTCTTGTGAATTCCTTAAACAGACAGTGCTTAATCCTGTATTTATATGTATCAGTGATTAACGTGCACTTGTGGGTATCTTAGCCGGGAGAATAAAGACTGTGTGCTTGATAAAGGGTGAATCTTGGCCACACCCCATAGTTGGAATGCATTCAAGGAGAAGAAACCCTCCTCAGAAGGGAGAAGGGGATGTTTGGAGGAGCACCCCCCACGCAGCCAGTGCTAAAAAAAATTAATGCTGCTTTCTCATACTGAAATAGCAGTGTTAGAGTGTTTAATTTTTCACGTTTTCGGTGGCAAAGCCACTTGTGATTGCTCTTCCAGGGGCAGCTGGGCCAATGCAAAGCCAGGTGCTCTAATTCCCCTGAGTGGGCTGTTGAGGTGAGGTGAGAGGTGCTCAGAGGCAGCAGCACTGCGCAGCCCAGGTGGATACAAGGATCCTGTCTGTCTCTTCTCTTTCCAAGTTCCTCTTAGCCTGAATTCTGTTCGTTGGGACTTCTGGAACAGCATTTTACCAGCTGCCAGCCTGGAGCCTGATGGAGCCACGTGTGTGAGAGAGGAGGGCAGAGGCAGCAGCAACCAGTGCCTAGAGCTGGGTTAGCTCCTGCATAATCAAATCCTGAATGTGCTGAAAGCCCCTGCAGCAAGAGTGGCAGAGCAGAAGGGATGGGAGCAGCCCAGGCTGCTTGGTGTGTACCCCATGGACAGACCCACAGGCAGTACTGGGGCCCTGTGTCTCCTCCTGGCTGCCTCTCTTCCTCACTGAGAATATGGATATTTATTAATATTTATATTTTAATTTAATTATGTATGCGTGGATTCACGCTGCTTCATATTCAATGTTTGTTCCTCAGTGTTTTTGCTGCTTTAGTAATGCCTCAGCTCCTGAATAATTACATGATTAAAAGCTTCATTCAAAGTCTCCTGTACCAGTTAGGCCTGCTGCTGCCTCCAGAATGTAACTCAGTTCCTTCACATCCTGCCTCCAGCAAGACAAGCTGTTGATGGAAAAACGATTTGGTCTGGCTGCTGCAGGTGCTGGTGGGTGTGCCATGATCCCACTGATGCTCCTCCAGGAGAGCTGGGAAGTGCTGCTGGCTTTCCCTTGGAGCAAGGGTGGTTGCCTCCCTAATAAGGTAACCTAAAGAGTTATTGCACTCACTGGTGCTGACTCTCCTCTGTTTTAACTGATGTCCCAGTTATGAGAGCTTCAAGTTTAATTAATTTGGTTATGCAAAGCAGGTGCCTGCCTTAATGAATGGTTTCAAACTAAGAGCAGCTGGTTGAACTCCCTCAGACCACAGCCCTGTTGTGGTGCTGTGGGGTTTTCCCCAGTGTGTGAGTGATTCTCATCTTCCTAACCAGATGCTCTTCCCTGTTCTCTGTTCCCCCAGATATGTTGGATCCAGAGAGGTTAATCCAGTGCCCCCTGGTTAAACACCACTGGATCAGAGCGCGGAGGTTTCCCTATCACCTGGTGAAGTGTAAGGAGGTGAGCTGGACAGGCAGTGACTGAGTGACTCTGTGCTTCCCTGGGCTCCTGCCTTTCCTGACAAGTAGCCCTGTTTAACTTTTATTTCATAGAACTTGAGGATTTGTTTAGTGATAGCTCCAGGCACACAGGAATTCACCTGTCACAGTGTTCACAGGGGTCTGAGGATGAGGGAAGAGATGAGGATCTGACTCCATGTTTCAGAAGGCTGATTTATTATATGATATATTTTATATTAAAACTATACTAAAAAGAATAGAAGAACGTATTTCATCAGAAGGCTAGCTAAGAATAGCAAAAGGAAGAATGATAACAAAGGCTTGTGTCTGGGACAGAGGGTCTGAGCCAGCTGACTGTGATTGGCCATTAATTAGAAACAACCACATGAGACCAATCACAGATGCACCTGTTGCATTCCACAGCAGCAGATAACCATTGTTTGCATTTTGTTCCTGAGGCCTCTCAGCTTCTCAGGAGAAAAAATCCTAAGGAAAGGATTTTTCATGAAAGATGTCTGTGACATTCACCCATTCACAGTCTGGCTCTGTTGGAAGGAGACAGAGATCCTTCATGGGTAGTTCAGGGAGGGGACTCTGGTCTCTTCCAGCAGCTCACAGGGAGGCCATGTTCATTTTTCCACTTTCAGGATGAGGTGAGATAGTGATCATCAAGCAGATAAAGCCAGTGTCTAAGTAATTAGCAGAAGAGCTTGAGGATTGTCAGTGGTCCATCTGAAGATGTCACAGTGTGTTATTTGCAGTGGCAAGGGTCTGGGTGGAGATTGTCCCTCTTGCCTGGGACAAGTTTGTTGAGTTTCCTTTGCATCCCTTATGCATAAAATCCAATTAACACTTCCACCCAGCTCAGTCTGCCATTGCTTTGTGCAGAACACAGCCCTGACCCAACTGGGGACACTGCAAGCAGAACAAGTTGGATCTTCTTGGCTGGAACTGTTTAGGAATCATGGAATCACAGCATGGTTTGGGTTGGAAGGGACCTTAAAGCCCATCCAGTGCCACCCCTGCTGTGGCAGGGACACCTTCCACTGTCCCAGGCTGCTCCAAGCCCCATCCAGCCTGGCCTTGGACACTGCCAGAGATCCAGAGGCAGTCACAGCTGCTCTGGGCACCCTGTGCCAGGGCCTCACCACCCTCACAGGGAGGAATTCCTTCCCACTATCCCACCTAACCCTGCCCCCTGGCAGTGGGAAGCCCCTCCCTCGTGCCAGGTGACAGCAGGGATGGGCACCTATGGACATGGCAGCCCTGGCTGTGCCAGTCAGAGGGTGCCAGGGGCCCTGGGTGTGCTGAAGCCAGGGATCAGCAGTGGTGCAGGAGGACCTGCCTGGAGCAGCCTTGGGTGTGAGTCTAATCCCTGCCCAGCAGAGCCAGGCAAGCACTGGTCCCATGGCAGAGCTGAGGTTTTCCCAGTAATGCTCTGTCCCTTGCAGGGGATGATTTACTGTAGTGACAGCTGAGCTCTGCCTCTAGAACTGGTGCCTGCCATAATGGAAATCCAGGTGGAATGCTGCCAGCTCCCTAGCTCTTCTAAAAAGTCTTACAGAATTTCTCTGCCTGTGTGCTCACTTAGTTAAAATACATCTGAAGGGTTTCAATTTGCCTGATGTCTCTCCCCTACTGGTTTTAAAATTATTTCATTTGTGGTTTAAGCCACTCAGTCAATATCAGCAGCACTGCAGGGAACTGTAAGGAGTTTGCTGAGGGTCTGTTCCACTTCAGTCAGGATGGCTCAGTTTCTGTGAATGGAAGAAAAATCATGTTCATTTCCCCTTTTGTATTTAGTGAGTGTCTAACCAATACACTGCAATTTCTTGTTCATTATTGTATTTTTCAAAGCAACACCACAAACATCTCAGTCTTTTTTTTCCTGTGTATCAACAAGAGGTAAGTGAATTTGACAGATGTGGTGCATAATTTTGGTTTTCCCTTGTCCAGAGCAACCCTGAAATTGCAAAGAAATTGGCCACGTGTCCCTTCAACGCTCGTCACCTCGTTCCTCAGGCTGACCTCAGCAACCACATCATGAAGTGCAATGACAAAGCCTTTGTGGAGCAAGATGTGGGTAAGAGACCCCTTGTGCACCCTGGGACTGAGGTGTCCTCATGGAATAACCCAAAAGTGGGAGGCAAATGGTTGTCTGTAATTTTGTGTGACACAGCAGCTCTGGGGAAGCTTGATCTTATTTGCTTGGCTTTATTGGGCAGTTTCCTGAGAATATGGCAGCTGCTCTGGGTAGGCCTTGTATGTATTTTGTTTCCAGGCTTGTTGAATGGAAAGGTTTTACCCAAAACTGTGCAGGAAGTGCCTCTGGAAGGAGGAGTGGGATGCATTAATGGCCACAAGGACTGCTCCTCTTGCAGAGCTGATCTCTCTTGCACAGCACAGGGCACAGAGTTTTCTGTCTTCTGTAGAGGTGCACAGGCAGTGATGCCTGCATCCGTGTCAGCAGGTTTCCTCTTCACTCCAGAATTCCTGCTCTGAGTTCCAGGGACCAGAGACTTCTCTTTTTCATTGAAAAAAGCAAATTTGAAGTTGCTGCATTTCAGCTGTCCCCAACCTATTTGTCACAGCCATTTCTTTTACGAAAAATCCTCTCTTTTTCCTTCTGAGAAGCTGTGGCCTCAGAAACAGATGTAAACAATAGGTTATCTGCTGCTGTGGAATGCAGCAGGTCCATCTGGATTGGCCCAGCTTGGATGTTTGGAGTTAATGGCCAATCCAGGACTGAGGTCTCTCAGAGACAGTCCGAGTTTGTTATCATTCTTTACTTTTCTATTCTTAGACAGCTTAGCAGCTTCTGGAAACTCTCTTTTTCTTTTTCTTTTTCTTTTTAGTATAGTTATAGTATATGTATATATCATAAAATAATAAATCAAGCCTTCTGATAATGGAGTCAAGGATCTCGTCTCTTCCTTCACCCAAGACCCCTTGTGACCACTGTCACACCTATTTGCTTTGCATGGGGCTTGCTCTAAAGCCCAGAGGTGTTTTCCAGGTTTAGCCCGAGTGTTTGATGGATTTAGGGACTGCTGGTCACTGTGTTTTCTCTCTTCCTGAAGTGAGCCGATCCTCCGAGTCCTCACAGGAGCAGCTGAATAATGGGAGCACATGGCAGGCACCTCCAAGTGCTGAAGACTGGGAAACAGGTGAGGAACTTGCCCATCTGCTGCCTTCTTCCTGGCCAGTGTGAGGCCAGGAGTGTTCAGGGCTGCCCTGTAGGACACTTTGCTTATGTCCTTCCTATGAACATGGATCTCTGCACCCAGCAGGCTTGGCTTGCTATAGAGAGCAATCCAAAATGCCTGCCAGAATGAGCATGGGAAGAGATTTCCAAGCATCCCTTCCTCCCATAAGAGCTTTTGTACCTTATGTGTGGCGATAGCAATGGAAACATATTCCTCAGTGAAGCAGACACATTCCTCATAGGTCAGCTTTGCCTCCCTCTTGAACATGTGAAAATATGACTGAGATATTCCTGATCACAGAATCCTGAATGGTTTGGCTTGGATGGCACCTTAAAGTTTATCTCATTCCATGAACGAGGACACCTTCCACTGTCCCAGGCTGCTCCAACTCCCATCCAGCCTGGCCTTGGACACTTCCAGAGGTCCAGGGGCAGCCCCAGCTGCTCTGGGCGCCCTGTGCAGGGCCTGCACACCCTCCCAGGGAGAAATTCCTGCCCAATATCCCATCCAGCCCTGCCCTCTGGCAGTGGGAAGCCATTTAAGCCACTGATCTGATGGTGGTTTCTGGGCTTTCTTACTTCTGAGCCACAACATCTGCTCTCTTTCACAGACTTGCTGGAGGGATCTGAGTCTACTTTTGTGTGGGGTGTGATCAACTCTGCCATGAACAGGTAGGGAATGCAGGTTTAATTCTTTGCATCAATTTTGTTTATACAAATATTGCAGCCATCTCCCAGCCTCACCTCAATGGCTGAACAGGAGCTGCCTTTGCTGCTGTAGAGCCCTGGGAGGAGAGATGCTGCTGGCTCAGTGTGTCCTGCTTCCTCATATGACCTGGATCTGAGCAGGAAAACCCTCAGGAGCACTGATACTGCTCCTGTGGGCCTGTGGCAGGCTGCTCTTTGAGTCCTCGGGAGATCCCTTGTGAGCTCCTGCCTCCTGGGGCCTGGCAGATGTGCTGAAATTTGGCTCTGTGTCAGCAGAATCCTCCCCTTGTGCCCTTTCCAAAGGGAGTTTGGGGCAGGGGGAGCAAGCATGAACAGGAAGGGGCTGCCCTGGCTGGCAAAGTGTTTTAAGGCTTATTTAACAGGTTTATTTAACAGGTTCATTTACAGTGCAGCAATAATCCTGCCCCTTGCAGCTCTGAGTTCTGTGTGAGCTCTTCCATAGGGGCTGACAGCAGCACTCCCTGGTCCCACCTGTCAGACCCTTTACAAAACCTTTGAGTGTTCAGAGCACATCCAGCTCTCCTCAGCGCCTCTAGCAGGGTGGCACAGCAGTAATAGTTGCCTCCTCCAGACAGGTCTCGCAAGCTCTTGGAGGTCTGTTACTCACCCAGGATAGCTCAGCTGCCTTTGGAGGCATAAAATCAGCAGGATGGCTTCTGTTGCAGTGTTGGAAACAAAAAGGTTTAATAAAAGGCAAAATAACAAAGCTCTTTGCAGAAAAAAACGATCCAGGTGCAAGCGGTTCTTGCTCCTGGTAAAACACCTCACAAAAGCAATTTAGTTCCTTTGTTCTCTTCTTTCTCTAGTGAATTGCTTAGGTGGGACTTTTTGGCTGTCCTTGAGGTGAAGTCCCCCAGGCCTATGAGGTGTCTTTTTCACCTAATTGAAGAGAGAAACTTCTGGGCTTTTTTCCTTTTTAAGGGGACAAAGGATAGTTTTGTCACTCCATCAACAAGGAGCACATTCCTATAGCACAGCACCATCCCCCAGGGCCTTGCTGCAGTAAAATGCATAAATGTGAGCCAGGAGTAACCAAAGTCACTCAATTCCAGCCCCATCAGTGACCAGAACAACTCGTTGCCCTCCCGGATACGGCCCCCTGAGACCCTCCCATACAGCGTGTCTGCAGGCCTGTGAGTACTGAGCTCCTAAATCTCTGTGGCAGCACTTTGTGGCTCCCCCTGCATGGACAGGAGAGGCTGTATGGAACAGAGCAGCTTCTGAGGGAATCTGCTGCTCAGATCATCCCCTGTGTCCTTCCCTTGAGGCATCCTCTCTGTTTCCTTGCTCCATTCCTGTGGCCCAGCTTAGGCAGAGCTGTTTCTGCCCACATTGGCTCTGTCTCCCTAAACACAGCACCCCCATTATCCCCTTTCACTCCCCACCCTGCCCCTGACTTAAACCAAATTATTCCTTTGCTTTGTGCTCTGTTCACTGTCAGGCCCAGCTGAGTCAGAGCTGAGGTGAAACCGGGTCCTTAAATCAGCATCACTGGGAGAAAAAAGTATCAAATTCCATCTGGGGGAGGGAGAGAAGGAGCTCTAATGCTGAAACCAAAGATTTTTATTTGCCTTCAGCAGCAAAGCAACAGCTTAAAGATGCTTTGAGGAATGATTGACCTGGTTCCCACTGGGAGCAACTAAACCTGTTGCTCTCAGGGCACTGCAGACACAGCTCCTGCACAGCCAGGGACTGTGCAATTGCCACAGTGTTGGGCTGAATCTGGCAAACCAAACTGAAATGGCAGTTGTGGACAAGCCTTGTTGCCAAGGGAGCAAGTGCTGACCCTGCAGAGGCCACTGTCCCTTGGGGGATGGGGGAAGTTGTTGTTTCTTTGCCCATCTCATGCAAAAATTGTATTTTGTCCTTTCCAGAATTCGGAGTATTAGTTCCTCCCCTTGGAATGCAGTTTTTCCCCAGCAGTAAGTGTCTCCCTGGTTTGGACAGAAGAGCTCCTGCAGAAGACAGACATGCTCTGGACCTGATGGCAGGACTCTCTACACCTGGCTTTTGTT
Organism: Geospiza fortis; assembly: GCF_000277835.1. Lineage (NCBI taxonomy): Eukaryota > Metazoa > Chordata > Aves > Passeriformes > Thraupidae > Geospiza > Geospiza fortis. The sequence continues at coordinate 93,672 of NW_005054518.1, forward strand.
GCCTGATATATTTCTTATAACATTTGAATATGTGGAACTGTCTTTGGTTGGGAGATGTTTCCCCCAACCACTTGTTTTAAAAGTTACCCTCACCTTTACTTGATGAATTTCGTTACTGTTTTTGAAAAAATAGACTGATAAATGTACAGAGAAACCTTCCTAGCCCAACCCTGGGTCATGGTGGCTCCCTGTGAACAGGAAAAACATCATAATTGCCAAGCCTCTGTTTTTTGTAACAAGAAAACTTAGAAGTATTTTACTGTGCGTGCACATCTTGTTTTTATTTTGTTGGAGTCTGAGTTTGTCCCCTCAGAGTATGACAAGCATTCAGGTTGGGTTTTAAACTGTGCTGACATTTGCAGAGACTGCTTTGAGAGCATCCTGACCTTAACTTTTGCACCTTCACACCTTCAGCTTTGCCTTTGTCACCTTAGGCCTTACCTTTGTCTCCTGTGTGCTGAGGGACTTCCCCAGGCAGACCTTCACAGAGAATCCTCTGCAAGTTTTTGCATCACACAACTCCAAACAGGGGAAGTTTCAGGAGGACACTGAGGTGCTTTTTCCAGTTTCCATTCGAGTTTTGCAGTTTTCTAATGCTTGAAACATGTTTGAGAGCTCTCAGGTACCTGTTCTGTATTGGGGGAGGAAGGGAGTAGGAATGGTTTAAATCAGTAAAAATGCGTGTTTGGGACTGAAAATATTCACATCAAGCAGTCTATTTCTAAACATGCAAAGTACAAAATGGGATCTAAATATACAACCATAAAGAATTAAGAAGCCAGACATGATGTTTGTCTAGAAAGAGATTAATGCCTTCATATTTTTCCCTAAAAACTGGATTTCCACCATCTGTATACTACCACTAGAAAATAATACATGTTGACTTGAATGTGCAAAATTAATATTCTTTTAAAGTTCTGTCAACTTATGTCAAGTTCTTGTTAGCAATTTAGAATAAAAATGTTTTAAATTCCCTTCAACTGCTTTTCTTTGGAGTCAATAAGTGCTGACATGGGAAGCTCTTGATGAGACCAAAGATCCACCTGTTGCATTCCACAGCAGCAGATAACCATTGTTTACATTTCGTTTCTGAGGCCTCACTTCTCAGGAGAAAAAAATCCAAGCAAAAGGATTTTTCATAAAATATGTCTGTGACAGTGCCCTCTCCTTGGCCATTCTGTGCTGACCTCTATCCTTGCCATGTCCTGTTCCATCAGGGCTTTCCTGACCCCATCCCTACACACCCAGTGCAGACATCCCATAATGACCCAAGGCAGCAGCTCCTTTTTGCTGTGTCCAGCGCAGCCAAGGGCTCTGACAATATTCCTGCCCTGTATTTGCAACTCCAGGATAATTTCCAATCCTGCTGGGCTTTAATTTCTGCTGCCCCTTTCCAGAACGTTGACAGGACTCTGATCCCCTTCCTTTCTCTTGGCCCTTGCCCTCCCTAAGCCAAGGCACAAAGATTTCCAAGAGGGGTGGAACAGGAGCCCAAAAATGCTGGGGTGGGGGGAAGAGAGAAACTCCATGCCAGGATTCCCTGGGACTGGGAAATCTCCATGCCAGGATTCCCTGGGACTGGGAAATCTCCATGCCAGGAATCTCCATGCCAGGATTCCCCTGGATGCAGGACTCACTCAGGGGGCTGGGGAGGGAAGAGCTCCATCACCCCCAGGCCTTGTGGAGAGAAAGTGAGGCAGGAGCAGGGAGCTGACAGAGCTTTTCCCTTTACCCACAACACCTTCACCTTTTATGGCCTGGGAAGAGATGTTTTCCTCCTCCAGCTAAGAATTCCAGCCCAGGGCAGTGTCACCATGGGCTTCTAAAGGAGGCTGATTTTTAACACATCTCCTTGAGCTCAGACATTCCAGGGTTAACCTGAGGAAGAGTGAACAGGGAGAGGCAGACACAGCAGGCTTTGGGCCAAGTATAAATATCCTCTGGTACTTACTTACACTATCTTCCTTCTAAATTAATTCTGTCCCATCCAATCATCATCTCTTATCAGTCATTATCTCCCCCCTATTCTGCACATACCTTACCCCCATTTCACTGGTTTTAAGTGCTCAAATACTGACTGGTTTAACTTGTTTAAAAACGTTTCCCTCTCAGATTTAACCCCAGCCAGCAACTAAACATCACAGCTCTCTGCGCCCCACACAGGGAGATGGGGGAACTGGGGGGGAAAAAAGTAAAACTCGCAGGTTAAGATAAGAACAGTTTAATAATAATAAAAAAATAAAGAGGGAGGGGGAGAGGGGGAGACATAAAACGCCAGTCAGACAAGTGCTGGCCAGTACAGTTGTTCACCAGCTTCTGACCCCTCCTGGCCCATCATTCCCAGTTTATACACTCAGAATGACTCTCTGGAGTGTGGAATATCCCTTTGGCCAGTTCAGATCACCTGTCCTGGCCCTGCTGCCTGCCAGCTTCTTGAGCCTCTGCTCACTGGCAGAGCCTGGGAAACTGAAAAGTCCTTAATTTAAACACAAACCATTGGTGTGTTATCAACATTACTCCCACACTGAATCCCAAACACAGCCCTGGGAACAGCTGCTGGGGAGAAAATTAACTCAATCCCAGGTGAAACCAGGGCATAAAACCTTCCCTGGATTTCTTCCACATGCCCAGTCCCACTCTCACACACTCCTGGAGCATCAGTCCCATTTCCAGCTGCTGCTCAGGGTATCAAAGCCCCTCAGGGCCCACCCTGGACAGGACCCAGTACAGCCCCATCCCAGCACTGCCACCTCTGCCTCAAGCTCACACATACAGCACTGACAACTTCCTGCATTCGTTGCTTGTATTTTCTGATTTAATAAGTGTTTGTAGCTGTGGGGATTGGAATTACTCCAAAACAGAAGAAGAGCAAGAGGGAGACTATCCAACCCCTTGATCTCTCATTTTAAATCCACAATCTCTATATCAACAACCGCATTTTGCTCTCCAAGCTCTTCCTTCACTTCTCCTAATTAGAACTCCCTCACCTGCATCACTGGCAGGTAGAAAGGACATCACCCACCCATTTCCAGCTCCCTTTCACCACCAGCTCTGGGGCTGTTCCACCTGGAACATCCCACATCCCACCAGTCTGACCAGTGAGGCCCAGTGTAAAAAATGCATATTTTATGATTGGCTTTTTGCAAATATTAAAGTGAATATTATATGTGTTGTGTTAGAAAGTAATGCTGTATTAATTCTCTTAAGTATTGTGTTAAATATAGTTTTAGTCTATAAAAAAATTGTTAAAATAGAAACTATGCTATGTAGGACACTTTTTTAAAGAAAGGACTCACAGTGAGATAGCAGCCACAGGACACCTGAATCTTTCAGAGAAAAAGACTTTATTGCTCCATTATCAGGAGAAATGAATTTGTTAAGATTCAGAGGAAGAAGTTGACACTGACCAGACAAAATCCTGTATTTGAATGGAATTTATGCATCATGGATGAGGTGTATGAATAGGCAACAGGCTGTTGCTTTAAAGCGTTAATCCTCTGTTAACATGGGTCCTTTTCAGGCTCGTGCTGCCCAGAAAGAGGTACCTGGACATCTGTAACTCTTTGTTTCTATTGTCTCATATTGTCCTAATTCAAATTGTCCATATTATTATCACTCTAATTGTATTGCTATTTTTATAATAATTTTATTATTATTATTAAACTTTTAAAATTTTAAAAGCAAGTGATTGGTGTTTTTCACACCCAGCACAGGCTCCTGCTCCTTCCAACCCCAGTGCAGTGGGGCCATTTCCTACTGTGACCCAAAGGGGAGCCCCCCACACCAGCCCCGTGGCTCCCTCCCCTATCCACAGTGAACCAGCTTGTTTATTTTGGCCCCAACATGTTGGTTAAGGGAAACAAAAAAAAAAAACAACCCTTTCATTTTGAAAAAAATCTTTATTCACAGAACATCACATGAATCACGTCCCACCCTTGTTCCTTTATGTATAAAATACTGGTAAAATAAAAAGTTTTATTGCAGAGGCAAGTGAATTCCCACAGAGTCCCCTCCAGAGAGACCAGCTCACCCCAGAGCTGGAACTCATGCCACAGATTGGAAGCAGAAGTGAGTGAGGTGTTTGCTGAGGAAGGAAACACCACCAAGCTGCAGCAGCAAAGCCTCCAGGGCTCCAGCTCATTTCCTTTGGCAGGGACCACAATCCCAGCAGGGCTCCAGCTCATTCCCACTGCAGCTAAAGGGGAGATGTGGGGCTTGAAGGAACCACCCGTGTCCCATTGCCATGGGGGTTTTTGGGTTTCACACAAACCACCTGAGATGCCCCTGGAAATCTCTTTGGATTTCCTGGCACCACAAACATTTCTGATGTCACATGTCCCCAAATGCAGCACCCCAGGTGGTTCCTTCAAGCCCCAAGTGTCACCTTTGGATGTCATGGGTAGCAAGGACACTTGGCTGACCAAGGGGAAATCAGCCTGTGCAGGGACAAGGAGACTCCAGGAGGCAAAATAAATCAACAGGAAAATATCTATTAAAATGGCAAGCTAGGCTCAGAAACAGAAGAAAAATCCAGTTCCAAGTATCTTATGGCTCCTACCACAGCCCAAAAGGAAAGAGATTGGCCAGAGTCCCACCCTGGTGTAAGACAAACCCTGCTACACCAGGTCACAACTACAGAAACTTCAAACAGTGACAGCCTTAAACCCCAACACTGTAAAATCCAGTGGAACTGCATCAGTTCATCAGAACTGAGATTTGCCAGGGACCCCTTGCAAGTGCTCAGCTGCCCTCTCAAGGGCTGAATCCATCAGATTTCATATCCAAAATAAATTTCAGGCAAATTTGGATTTATGATTTCTGTTACACAGCCAGACAGATGCTCCATCACTGCAGATTCCCTCTTTTCCTTATAATTCCTTACTTCCTTGGGCTCAAGTGAAAACCAGCTCCATGCTTGCTTTGCTGCAGTATTTCCTTGGAAAACCTGGACAAATGGGGAACTCCAAGAGCAGGAAACACTTGGAGAAATAGCAGAAAAGTATCAAACACATGGAAAGGCCCATGAACAGGGGCCACTGGTCACCCCAGCTCTGGTCACCAGCATGGCCCTGTCCCATATTCCCTAAAATTCATTCTAACAGTTTTTTTAGTTATTAAAACCCTTTCTCCCAGTTTGCAACAGACCACATAATGAAAGTAAAGCTCAGTGCAGTCAGCAGAATGTAGAACTTGTGATTAGTTACTAATCCAGAGACCCACAACCATTCCAGACAGGAAACAGGGGAGGAATTGCCAGCACAAGGCCACATCATCTGTGTATGACCCATGTGTGCCACTGTCAGACACCAGGGAATGCTCCAGAATTGCCACACATGGGGATGGGAATGGATCTGCAGGGTGATTGAAATGGATAATGCCCAAAATGCCACCTCCACCAGACACCCCCAGGCTGCAGGGGAAGCAGTGCCAGGCAAGGATCTCACAGCTCCAATGTTTCACTGGGACAGGGAATGACTCCAGAGGGATGAGTGTGAGCCAGCACCACCCCCAGGAGGTGACACATCTGAGTGTCCTTCACAGGAACTCCACAGGAATGCCCTTCCCAAGGGTGGGGATTCTCCATCCCAAGGCACAGACTTGAGGAAACTCCCCTGACCAAGCTGATGTTCAGTGCCAGGGCCTGTTGTGCTGATCCCACCATTCCTCTGGTGTGCAGAACCTGTTCCAGCTCTGTGACCAATTCCACACCTCTAGGGAGTACAGGGGGCCTCACCTGCTCCACCCACTCAGAAGTTCCAGCTCCAGAGCCCCCAACCAGCACCTCAGGAAATGAACACAGCTCCCCAAAGCTCTGTGCTGCAGCATCAGCAATATCCATTTTGGAGGCTGGATTGGGCAGAGGCCCAGGGAGATGCCACAGGCCTGATGTGCATCCCAGTGGAAGCAGGAGGGAGTGCCACTCAGCACCCCCGGGAAGCAGCAGGGCAGAGAGAGGCACCAGAACATCCCTCAGAGGAGCAGAGCAGCACTTCAGCCTAAACCAGAGATGTGTGCTGGGTAATACTGTGTGTGAAGTTAACTGAGGTTATAACAGTGTTCTAAGACTCTTCCCCACAAATCCTCCTCTTTCTCCAAGCAGATGGGAGCCCTTCACTTCCCAGCTCTTTTTGCACACTCAGTCTCACAGGCTGAACTCAGGCCCATGAACACTGTAAAATTCTCTGTACCATTCTTGCACTGCAAAATGCAGGGGGTCAGGTCAGTGCTGGCCAGCACAGGGAAGACTGGCTGCATCCTAGGATCCTCTGCATCCTCCTATCCCTGCGTGCCCAAAGGGACATTCCTGCCTTGCTAGAGCTGAGCACAACGTTCACTTCTGCTTCCTATTAACCTGCAGGCTTGAGGGGAGAGCAGTAAAGGCCAGGGGTTGTTTTCACAGGGCCATTCTCAAGCACAGTGTCCCATTTCCAGAAACATCCATTTCCCAACGTGCCTTCCACGTGACGCTGTCCCAGTGGGATTTGTAAACTCCAAAGTCCATGGGAAGGGCTCATCCAAAGCAGCACCCAGAGGAAATTCAGTTCTGGAGGCAGTCTTCTTGCAGGAGGTCAGCAGCTCATGTCAGGTACTGCACCACAAGGAACATGATGAGGCAGGTGACAGCCATGCCCCCCAGCATGAGGAACTTGTCCTGGAAGGCGCGCTTCTCGATCAGCCGCATCACCGTGTTGGACAGCCCCAGCAAGTTGGCAACGTCCAGGATCTTCTTGTGCGTGCCCTGAGGACAATAAAACAGCAAAGACACAATCACCCTCAGGCTCTGAGCCTTCTTATTCCACAGTGCAACAGTGTTTCATCATGGGGGGTGAGTGATGGGTGTCACAGACATGTTTTATGAAAAATCCTTTCTTTAGGATTTTTCCTCCTGAGAAGCTGAGAGGCCTCAGGAACAAAATGTAAACAATGGTTATCTGCTGCTGTGGAATGCAACAGGTGCATCTGTGATTGGTCTCATGTGGTTGTTTCTAATTAATGGCCAATCACAGTCAGCTGGCTCGGACTCTCTGTCCAAGCCACAATCTTTTGTTATTCATTCTTTCTTTTTCTATTCTTAGCCAGCCTTCTGATGAAATCCTTTCTTCTATTCTTTTAGTATAGTTTTAATATAATATATATCATAAAATAATAAATCAAGCCTTCTGAAACATGGAGTCAGATCCTCATCTCTTCCCTCATCCTCGGACCCCTGTGAACACTGTCACAGATGGGTTCTAACTTCTCTCAGCCAACCATCCCTACCATTCACAGGAGGTGGCCATGGGACCCTGGAAACTCTCACCATGATATTTTCTGAAAAATCCCTTCGCCAGGATTTCTTCTCCTGGGAAGCTGGGAAGCTTCAGCTTCTTCCTGTTTTGCTGCTTTGGAATGTGACTTGGAGAAGAAAAACACAGTTCCATGGGATTGTTTACCCAGCATGTGAATTTTTTAAATTTAATGACCACTCATGGTCCAGCTGTGTCGAGGCTCTGAGGAGTCACAGGTTTTAATTATTCATTTTTGTTAAGCCTCCTGATGTATCTTTTCTCTTTCTTTAGTATAGTTTTAGTATAGCATTCTTTAATATAATATCATGAAATAATAAATCAGCCTTCTGAGAACTTGGAGTCAGATCTCTCACCTCATCCTGGGGACCTCACAAACACCACAGGAAACAAGTGGGACTAATTAATTAATACACATGAACAGGAATGTGGCTAAAGACACAAAACAATCTGTCTGGACAGAGACAAGATAAAAAGTGTCTCAGAAAAATGCACTCCTTCAGGAAGAGTAAGAGTTCTGCTGGTTCTGTTCCAGTTACAGTCTAAAAAGAGCTCCAACCAGCCAAGGTTTTGTGCAGAGATCCCCTTGCTAAAGTACAGTTCATACCAACAGAGACTGAGGAGGTGCAGACAGTAGCAAGGTAAATAGCAGAAAAAAGGCAGATAAATGTGTAATTAATGCCATTCCCTGAAATCCTTCCACAGAAAAGCACAGGGTGCTGCAGGCAGGACACCTGGTGTTATTGGGAATATGGATCCCACCAATAGATCAGCAGCAGGGACACAACAGGAATCCTCCCCTCCTGCTTTATTTCAGGGCAGTGGTTGGAGGAATCAGTATGAAATACAGGCCCAGAGATGTGCTCCAGGCACAGGTCAGGGTGGGACATTGCCCTGAGAGGGGAGAAGGGAGAGGACTCAGGGCTGCAGAGTCCTGGTGGCACAGGAGGTGAGGAGGACCCTTGAGGAAAGCTGGGCACAGTGACCTGTGGACTCTCCTCACATCCATGTGTGCCAGGAGGGGCCCTGCCACACCAGGGACAATGGACAGTCCCTCATGGTGACACCCGGGCTGTCCCTGAGAGAACACCCTACTGCAGGGTGCTGTGACACTGCCTTCATCTCTGAGCCAGGGCAACAGCACAGATTCCTGTCACAGTGATGAACCCCAGGCTTTGACTTTGAAATAAAAACTTCAGCCTCTCTTCTTCAGCCCACATTATTTTTGGTCTCAAAAGAGTGAAAATTGGGATTTTTTTTTTGAGTATAAACCTGACTCAAGATCAGGAAGGCTCTCCAAGGACAGAATTCAGACCAACTATGTTAGACCCACATGCAGAAGTTTCTCAGTCCATAAAACAGAGATTTGCAATGCCAAACTACATCATCAGTGCCTTGTGTTCCAGGCAGCTCAGGCCCTTCACTGAAGTTGGGTTGTGTCTCTGCTAGTCCCACATAATCAGCTTTCTCCAGCTCCCACAGCTCCTATTAACCCCCTGCATGCTGCTCTCAGGCTCAGCCCCTCCCTGTCTCTGCAGAATCCTTTCACAGTGCTTCAGAACAAAACCAAACCTTGCTGGGAGAACAGAAACCAAATATGAAACTTTAAAATGAAAGCAAACAACAGAAAGGGAAAACTCTTCAATTCCTGCAGTCATGGAGGAGCGGAATTGTACAACTGGATCAGTTAAAGGGACAATCTAGGAATACTCATTCCATACCTGTCTATTTATACCCAATATACACAAAGTTACAGAGAATAAAGCTGTTAGTGTGCAAAGGACGGACACGAGGGTGAGGAAGGGTCTGGAGGGGCCAGAGGAGGAGCAGCTGAGGCCACTTGTTCAGCTGGAGCAGAGGGGACTGAGGGCAGAGCTCAGTGAGGCTGCAGCTCCAATCCCTGCTCTGGGACAGGGACAGGAGCCAGGGAATGGCTGGAGCTGGGCATGGAGAGGCTTAGGTTGGATATTAGGAAAATAATCTTCCTGCAGTGGGTGCTGGGCACTGCCCAGGCTCCCCAGGCAATGGTCACTCCTGGAGGCTGCCAGAGCTCCAGGAGCATTTGGACAACACTCCCAGGCATGCACAGGGTGGAATTGTTGGGGTGTCTGCAGGGCCAGGAGCTGGACTGGATGATCCCTGGGAGGTCCTTCCAACATGGGATGTTCCATGATTCCACATTAACCCATTTCTCTTTGCAAGCTGTCTCTACACCAGCTGCTCTGCCAGATGTTCTCAGGCAACAAAGTTTGTGTCAGTGTAAGAAAAGCTGAGTTAAGGGGAAAAGGAACAAGAACAGACATTTCCTCACCTGCAAGGGAGAAGCAACATCCCCCTGAACAGCCAGGAATGTGATGGCCCTGAAAGCACAGCCTGTGTGTGCCAGTAGCCATGGACAGACACCCAGCAATTCCCTGCCCAGAGCAAAGGCTGGAGAATAGCCAGGAGGCCCAGGGAGAGCCAGCAGGAACCAGGCAGTCACTGCAGACAGCAAAAGCAGCCACACAGGACTGGTGCTGCCCCAAGAAACAGCATTTCCCCATCCCTGCAGGGCACCAGCTCCTGCCAGGGCTCCTCTATGGCACCTGTGAGCTCTCCTGTGGTGAGATGCACCTTCCTCTCAAGAACCCTCCAGAATTCATGGGCTTCTCCCAGTCCCTCATGAGAGATTACTTTGGATCAGTGATTTCCCAGCTTGGAGAATCAACTCCAATTCCCTGTGTGCAGCAGCCCAGTGCTCAACAGGGTGAACAAATGTCTACAATCCTCTCAGGGATGCAGGGACTTCAAGGAAGGTGCTCCTTCCAAAAAGCATTCACAACCCAAATCTTCTCCAGGCATTAGTAATGAGTCCTTCCAGCCTTTTCCTCATGAGCTGGCAGCAGAACTTTTCCCTCTCCCCACCACTCCTGTGGCCAGACTGCTCAGCAACACCATTCCTCTGCAATGAACACTGAGCCACTCACTGAGTTTTCTGCAAGGTTTTTCTAGTATTGGACCTTGTCTTAAAACAAATCCATAATCACCAGGTAAGTGAACAAGTGACCCGAACCAGAAGCTAAAACTCATCTTGGAAAGAACTCAGCTTCAAACTCTGCTTTAATGTCTTTATGTAAGACCTGTGGGTGCAGGGCCTGGTCACACCAGAGTGAGGGAGCAGAGGAGGAGCTGCAGCCCTGATTTGGAGCTGTGCTGGTCCTGTGCAGGGCTCAGGGAACACCAGGCAGCCTGGAACCCTGGGGTCAGGACAGCAAAATGCCTGTGCACAGCTCAGCTCCCTGAGTGCAAACCAGGCCTGCACTGCCTGCCACACCATGGAGCTGCAGGTGTGACAGACCTGACCAAACCTGGGATTTATGGCATTAAAAACGCCTAAATCTGGCAAATACATGCCAAAACAAAGCACAAAACTGAGAACAGCAGTTATCCCCATCAGAAGATGACTGCAACAGGCAGTTCCCTACATTTTTCACAAGTCCAGTTTTTCCACACACACTTTTTATTAAAAAGTTTTTTTTATCCTTGAGCTTTTCACTCAGAACTGACCATCACTTTGAACAGTCTGTAAAATAAAAGGCAAATATTTGCTCTGAAGAGACCTGCAGAAATGCAGCTGTTTTCAGCAGGGAAGGAGGCACTGTTGAGGTGCATTATCTTTATTACTAATCTTAATCACAGGTGCTCTACAGCAGCTTTGTGGCTGCTCTGAGTGATGCTAATCTGAACCAACACCCCCCTGCCAGCCACTTACTGCCCCTCCTGAACCTGAACAAACAAACAACAATCAACCAAAGAAAAACAAACATTCAGCACTCCAGAAGCTGCCCTGCAGGTGAAGGCCAGCCAGCCCCAAGAGATCTTGAAGGTATTCCTAACAGGATGGTAAAATGTAAAGATTTCAAGTTGTTTAAATGAAATTTGGGCCTTTCCAGCATCCTCAGCTTGGAGCAATGTACTGAAACAACACATATATTGATTTTACTTAGCCTGATCAGCATGAAGACAGAAAAATGTGGGGTCTTTGTGGTAAAAAGTGATGCCCCCACCTTTAATGTGACTCTCTGGTCCCTCAGCCCCGCCAGGATGTTGGTGCCACTGCCAATAAGCTCATCCATGCCTCGGTGGGCACTCTGCAGGGATTCATTAAACTGCAAGGTTTCGTCGATCGGGATGGTGGTGTCAGAGTCCTGTGGGGAAAGCAGGGACTCGGTTACCTGCTCACTCAGAAACACAAAAAGCACCAGCAGACAGCCAGAACCCAACAGGACTGCCAGGACTCTGCTTACATTATTTTATAATGATTTTAAATACAACATTGATATTTGAGTGAAAAGAGTCACTTAGAGAAGATAGGGAGGAAGCCAAAAGGTAAAGCTGAGCAGCTGCTCAACTGTAATGAGATCTCAAGGATGAAAAGAGCAAAAGCAGAGAATTTTTATAATCTCAGTGGGAAAAGATACTACAGAAAAGAACATCAAAGCTAACAGATGTTAAACACCAAGAAGGTGTTTAGTCATTGATCACTGCAAGTGAAAGATTTGTGGAAGATTTCACACCACATTTCTGAGCAACAAAAATGAAAAAAATGTTTGGAGATGACATTCTAAACAAATTTCTGGCAGTGAGGGCAAACAGACATGGGCCTGGTTCCCTGAGCTCTGGCTCACTCCTCACCCAGGGCCCTATTTAAAAAAAAATTATTAAAAATTAGTATTTTTCATGTTTTTCCAGAAAAGATGCATTCACTCAACTAGGAGCTGAGAATCTTGAAATGGAAGTAAAAAGGTAAAACTAATCTGCACAGGAAGGTAGGGATGGGATCACCCCTGTGCCAGAAACAGGAGGCTGTTTCTGGACACCACTCCATCCAGAGGGGCAAGGAAATGCCTCACTACCCCCACATGGTTTAGAGCAGGAACTGGGGACTGTAAGGGACAAGTGTTTGGAACACTGATCACTGCTCCAGGTGCTCAGAACAAGAACCAAAGGCAGAATTCACAGTCATGTGAATTGTCTGAGCAGAAGCACTTGGGTTTCCATGTGACTGGCTCTTATTCCAGATATTTAACAACCTTCAAACCAGCAGATTTCATTTCTGTACAAGGTTTTTTTATCCACTACAAGGCAGCAATAAAAATAGAGAAGTAGATTTGTGACCCCCCCCACCACAAGGAGATGGGATGGCACCAGAGCTCTGTTTTGCTGCTTGTGATTTTCTCCAGGTACAAAGAAAGGCTTTAAAGATAAAAACCATTTTTAACTCCTGAATTAAGCAAACTGTTCACAACACTGCTACATCTGATTTCCAAAGCTGTTCTGGATGTTCCAGTGATTTACTCACACACTCAGCTGACATCTCTGATAGAATAAGGGAGTATATTAATAGGAACTGTGGAAAAATGTAACCAAGAGAGGCTGATAACTGATAAATAAATCATCATTTTCCTATTAAGGGATCATTTTAAAGCCACATTTTTGTAGCAAGCTAAAAAGAAATACAAAGTAATTGTGTATTTTTTTATCTATCATACCTTTCAACATCTGAAGGAGAAAATAACCCATCTGCTCTATATTTTGCATCTGTAAGCCTGTTGTTTCTGAACAGCAAATTTTCCTGTAGGAAAACTTGTCCCTACTTGCAGGGAAACACCACAATATTTAAAAACAGCAAATGGCAGTGTTTCCTTCAAGACTTGTTTATAATTTTAAAATAGCCAACAAAATACCAGACATTATCTTTATGGCAGGCTTTGAGAAATGCATCAAACTGTCCAAATCTCAATTAATTAGGATTGCTCATATGGTTTCTTTCTTGTCCTGACAATGACTGACAAAATGTTAGGTGAGATGCCTTTAACAAAGAAGGGAAATAAAGAGGGAAATCAAAGAAAAATGTAAAAATAGTCTTAGAAAAACAAAACCAAATCAAAACAAAACAAAAAACTTAATAAAAACAAACAAACAAAATTAAAAAAAAAATAAAACCCCAGACTAACTTTTCAGTTGCAGAGAAGTGAAATCTGAAAGCAAGCCTACATTATTCAGAGCCAAATTCCCCCAGCAATTTGCACTGGGGTGACTTCCTAATGGAGGAACTAACAAGAACAGCTGGACCACATTGATGTTATTACAAACTTTTGACTCATTTCTAGGCAAAAAGCAAGAGCTTTGTCCCACCTGTGTGATTTGTGTTCAGCTACACTGAAGTTTGCTGACACCTGCTGCCAGCAGGGTGTGTAACACCCAGGCTTTTCACAGATTTTAGGACCTGGCAAACATTTGACAAAAATCCTGTACACTTTGGTACCCACCTCACTGACCCTTTTACAACTGCTATGTAAATCCAAGTGGATTGCACTGGATAAAAGAGGAGCAGCAGCTTCTGGAGTCTTTTTCTGTTACCTTATGAGCCCAGCTTTTCCTCACGAGAGCTCCTCAGTTATTTTGATTCCTCTCCACCTTTACTCACACTCCCAGCAGCTTCCAACAATCCTGTTTACAATCTCCCTGCCTCCTCCCTGCTGGAGGGAGGCTTTTCACAGATCTCAGAATCTGGCAAACATTTGACACAAATCCAAGTGAAATGTACACTTTGGAACCTACCTCACTGACCCTTTTACAACTGCTATGTAAATCCAGGTGGATTGCACTGGATGAAACAAGAGCAGCAGCTTCTGGATCCGTTTTCTATGAGCCAAGCTTTTCTACAACTGCTATGTAAATCCAGGCGGATTGCACTGGATAAAAGAGGAGCAGCAGCTTCTGGAGGCTTTTTCTGTTACCTTATGAGCCCAGCTTTTCCTCACAAGAGCTCCCCACATATTTTTATTCCTCTCCACCTTTACTCACACTCCCAGCAGCTTCCAACAATCCTGTTTACAATCTCCCTGCCTCCCCCTGCTGGAGTTGAGCTGCTGGAGCACAGAGAGCCCCAGCAGGGATATTTACATTGGTGGTGAAGGTGCGGGCCAGCAGCTCCTCCCGCTGCCGCTCCTGCTGCTCCCGCCGGTACCGGCGGTGCTGGAAGTTCCTCAGGGCTGTCTGCAGGTGCTGCACGTCGTATTTCAGCTGGTCCACTCGCCTGCAAAGGAGCAGCAGCACAAAAACACTCTGCTTGGTGGGAATCCATAAAATCAGAGGGGTTTGAGAAAGCTGCAAAAGGCAGGCCTCAGAGACAGCAGAACTGTGATTAGAGCTAAGCAGTAGCCATGAGATAGGTCAGCAGAAAAATTATGTAAAAAGTAGAAAAGGAAGGACAAATAGAACAATGGTCTGTGTATGAATGCTTGGCTAGAATAACTCCCTAAGCTTGCACTGCCTGCCACACCATGGAGCTGTAGGTGTGACAGACCTGACCAAATCTGGGATTTATGGCATTAAAAATGCCTAAATCTGGCAAATACATCCCAAAACAAAGCAGTGTCACAAAACTTGCATAAAAGTGCACCTAGCAAGATATCAGGAAGTTTTAAGCTTAATAATGGAGCTCTGTGCATTGTGTTTTAAGGCTTACAAGTAGGTATTGCATTCTAAATAAGCAATATTGTTTTAACCACAGGTATGTGTGCTTATGGTGGTTGGATAGAACTACTGTCAATATGCTCTTGCTTTGTGTGATTGGGCAAAAAAGTTTTAAAGTAAGTTGTAACATGAAGTTTTTGGTCTGCTGTCTGGGATGTGAGCTGATAGCATCTTCCCATTGTCACAGCCATGTAATGAGACTGATGCTGGAAAATCAAACAGCTCAAGGCACTTTCCTAGCAGTCCCCTCCTGTTTCGTGATTTGTACTTAGCCCCCAGCTGGCAAACTGCTTTTCTGAAGACTCTGCTTTTCTGGTGCTTTTTGTACCAGCAAAGGAGCACTGTAAATTAACAGCAATGAATAACAAGGAATGATGGGTTCTACTTCTCTACAAGATGCAGGACATCCTATGCTAGGCTGAAATTCCACACCTACATCCTCCCTGTCTCATTTTTCTACTACACAGGTGATTACTTCACAGGTGATTATTCATTTTAATCAATTATTTAGCCTCCAGGCTAATGACAGAATGTGAAGCAGAACTCCTGAGCTGTCTTGGACACCCTATCCCATGCATTGTCTCTTCAGGTGTTATAATCTTTCATTTAACACAGATTTGGGAGGATGGTAGGATTTGTACAGGTTCTATGTTATGACCCTCCCCCTTCACATAAAAGATGATGCTTTCCAGTTTCTTTAATTAGCATCATGTTCTGAAGTTTGAGGTTTTATTAAAAGGAGCTCAAAAGTCACTGGGTAATACAGGAGACACCTGAGACCTCTCCACTGGGCTGAAACAAATCATGTCCAGCAGTCCACTGGCCCTGATTAAATGATTGATAAAATTTAATGTTTGATTGGTAAATTTTAATGATCCCCAGACTATCCTGGTCTAGTGGAAGGTGTCCCTGCCCATGGCAGGGGTTGGAACTGATCTTTAAGGCCCTTTCCAACCCAAACCATTCCAGGATTCTACAAAGAAATCCATGACTATTTAAGATACTGGCCTCTTTCATTAATACAGGTGACATGAAATCCACCCCTACTATCTACAAGGACCTTTTTGGACTGATCATTAATAACTGAGTCACAGAATTAATTAAGAACAGCAAGTCCTGATGTCCGTGGTCCAACCTCCTGCCCAAAGCATTGTTCACTTTAGAAACCTCTTTATTTCAGTCACCAACAGCTTGGAAAATGGCCCACAGCAAATGACACCAAATGAAGGAATTTTACTCTCTACCTCCAAAATACCATTAAAAGCAAGTGACAGAGAGAGCATTCAAGAGAACAGAAGAACATCATCTGAGAACAGAGCCATGAATCCAGCTGCATCACCAGTCTGGACCTGATGATCTTTGAGGCCTTTTCCAGCTTTAAAGATTCTCATGATCCTGGGGTTAAATGCAGGAAAGTGATTTTGACTCTGTGCCTCAATTTTTCTACTCTAGAACACAGAGATGAGTTATGCAAAGTATAAAGATTCCACACAAATGAAAAGCAAAGGGCTTCAGTAAATTTAATTAAAATAATTACAAAGACTACCCTGCACAATCACAGCAAAGCAGTGAACTCACAGTTTGGCACTCTGCCTCTTGTTGGGAGGTTCTTTGCTGGACAGGATTTCCAGACGTTCCAAGTTGCTGAATATGTTGTCTATTCTTGCCTGAATCTCATTTTCTACCACTGCAAGGAAATAAAAACAGGATTTTACTTGAATTAGACAACTGCAATCTGATAAAGGCAAATGCTCAAAAGCATTCAAAGCAATATGTAAAAACTGACAGATTCAAATCTTTACCGGATGAAAATAATCAGGTAACTGAGAACTATAAATACAATGAAATGTCACTTCTTTAGCCCAGTAATTTGACACTCTCACCTTTCCCTCCTCCTCTGAGAAGGCAGCTAGGAAAGCACCTGCTTGTTCCAGACATCTGAGCCTCTTTCCCCATCAGAATTAGGATTTCAAGCCCACATATTCCCCCATGCAGCCCCTTCCTGTTCCCTCAGCAGTATCTGCTGTCGCAAGAACACAGAGAAGCATCATCAACCACTTGCCAGCCACTCCACACACCAGGAGTGCCCAGAAAACCACTCCCAGCAGCACCCAGAGAAGCAAAGAGCACTCACAACCTCATCTCTGCCCCGGGATCTCACACAGCCAGGGAGTGACTGACTCACATCCTGAGACAAATCAATGAAATTGTGCTAATCCAGCTCCCCCCATCATGTACTGCAGCTGAATTCAACACAGGAGAGCTGACAGACAGTTACAGCAGCTTTTGTCAGACCAAATTACATCACTGCACATTTTTTTCTGAGCAAGAAGGGACTATTTGTGCTCAAAGTTGGAAAGTTTGATTTCCTACTCCCTGTTCCTGCTCTTCAACCATGGATAATCCCATTTTCCATAAATTCTGAAATACACACTAGTAAATTTACAGACATAGATACATGTATTTATTCATTTATTAACTGTGTACTGGTGAACTGACTGTAAACTGTGTAAACTACATAATCCTACCTCTTGAAATGGTCTCAAGTAATAGAAGCAAAATGGCAAATTATACTAATTTTCAGGACTTTCAAAACCACCCCCAATGAACAGCAGTCAGGGAAGTCTGGCATTGCAGAAGGAGTAATACAACCACCACAAAAACCATACAAGCAGAATTAGTAATTCTATTTTTTGGAATAAATTAAAATTCATACATTACATATGTATATAGTTATATATATAATTATACTATAAATATAATAAACAATATATACAATAATATAATATTATATAATATATAATATAAAACATTATATTAAATTATATTACATTACATTATGTTACATTACATTATATTACATTACATTATATAATCTAAAGCATAATAATATATAATGTATAATAATAATAATAAGTTATATATTATACATATAGTTACTAATTCTATTAGTAATTGCTATTTTGATAGGAAATTTATCACAGCTCTTCCTAGAGCCCAGTCATGTTTCACAGATGTGTTTAAGGCAAGAGAAGTCAGTGAACATGTGCAGAAATGCATCCAGCCAATGCAGTGTCCTTTCACCTCAGAAGTTCCTGATGAAACCCATCATTAGTGACTCATGCAGGAATTAAGGGTTCAAACACAGGTCCAAAATTCATGTGCCAATTGTGCACTGGGGTAAAAAGTCCTGTCACACATATCAGAGCATCTCATCATTACAGTCATTTATGAGCACAGGGTTATAGTCCAATTTACTGAGGTAATTTCAGACCCAGTGGTTCTACACAGTTCCCATAAGCAGGTGGAATCACAGGTTCTGACTGATGGAGCAGGGATGTCAGGAGCACACAAAATCACAGCATTTTCCCCAAAACTGCACTGAGCATCTTTAGGGGAAAGCTGCCAGTTGGTGGATGCTGAGGGAATAACACCACAGCAGGGCAGGCTCAGTCACATCTCAGCTTTCTGACAAACCAGCCCAGAGATGCTCTCAGTCTGAAGTTCTGTCCACACCAAGGTGTTCATTAACTCCAGGTGTTCAAAAACCTCCATGAGTGCTTCAGTGTGGGGGTTTTGATCTGATTATTCTGACGGCTGCACAGACACCCTGACCATGAGCTCCAAAATCTAACAGCACCAAAAATCTGGCATTCTACCATGAGATTAATGAAGCATCCACTCTCTGTCAGTTAAAGGATTATAACAGGGAGATGAAGCAAATTCTTGTCCTGTCTTTTCTGCTCTGTCCTCATACAAAATATCACCTTATTGAAGTTAAACAGCAACACGATTTCAATGCTTTCTGAATTGGTGATGTGTCTCAGCAGCTGATCACAGTGGGTCAGGAGCTAAATTTGTTCCAATAATGATTGTAAATTTAATGAGAAGGCACACAAGGTTAAAGATGCAAATTAAATCAACCTCACTCATCACTTACAGTGCACTGACTCTTTGTCTGAAGTCTCCAGGTGCCCCATGTAAGATTGGACCTCATGGACCTGCCTGTCAGGACACAAAGAGAAAATGAACAGAAAAGTCAGCAAACAGACATAAAAGCATTTCTCAGCACCTCACTTTTCAGCTTTTTTTTTACTGAAATGCACTTTTTAGAAGAGCACAGGAATCAGCAACACAGTGCCAGAGCAGACAGCCCAGCCCTGACCACCA
>NW_005054518.1:112694-114495 GCF_000277835.1 Geospiza fortis
ATGCACCTACAAAGTAACTTTATTTAAAAACACAAATCAAGGTGAAGGTTATGAAAAACACAGATCAGCTTTTCTACAAGAAAACAGCTGTTCAGCTTGGTCTGGAGATGACAGTGGGAATGATTTTCATGGTCTCACAGCATGTGAATTCACAGGCATCAACTGAAATTAAAAGCTTGTAATGATAAGAAAAAAATATTGTGGCTGGACAAGCAGTGGCATAGAAAAATAAAAGAAAAAAAAGTATTTATGGTTGTTAAATTCTTCTGGAACTAGATGGGCTTTAAGGTCCCTTCCAACCTGAACCACTCAATGATCACAAAATGTGGCAGTTCAGAAATGGGAACAGGACAACACCAGTGCCCATATCCCTAACAGCTGCTGCGCCATTCCTGCATTTCCAGATCTCCAGCAGGATGTCCTGCTCTCCCCTGCAGGGTCACTGTATCACTATTCAGTGACAGAGAAATGAGGATTCAACACAACATTCAATTCAAGTCTGTTACCACCCCACCTTCCTTAACAGAGCCCCACAAAATGCAAATTAACCACGGAAATCTGGAATATTGGCTGAACTGTGTCCTTTGGCCCCTTTCCCGTGAGTTACTCCACATGGATTACCAACAGAACCACGAGATTTTTTGCCTTATTTTGCAATTCCCAAACCACTCCTCCCTCTCCAGACATTATCTGTGAAATGTGGGGCTTATCCTCAAGCAGCCCCACGTCTCCAGAGGTGGTTTAAACTGCGGCAGCCCCTCAAACCCTGCTGCAGAATTCCTTACAAACGGGTGTGTTTTAAATAACCCGGCAGCGACGGGCGGCAATCCCCGCTCCCGGTGCCCCGGGCCGGCCGAGCCCGCGGGGCTGACGTGGCACACGCGGTTCTGCCCCCTCCAGAATCGGGTTTTTTATGGGGAAACGCTTTTTAAGGGTGCTGAGATCTGTGGGGTGTCAGCCCCGGGATCCCGCACACCCAGCCCGGCCCCACACACACTCGGTTTGCGGGTCTGCCCCCGATCCTCCGGACAGCCCTCACACACCCCGAGCCCTCACATCCCTCTCACTCTCTCCCGCACCCCTCGATCTCTCACGGAGCTCCCGAGCCCTCACACACCCGTCAGCCCCTCACGCACCCCTCAATCCCTCACACCCCTCAATCTCTCAACCACCCCGAGCCCTCACACAGCCCTCATTCCCTCACATCCCTCAATCTGTCACACACCCCGCAATCCCTCACGCACCTGTTGGTTTGCCGGTACAGCCCCTCAGACCTCCCTCGATCCCCCACACACCCCTCAGCCCCTCACGCACTTGTTGGTTTGCTGGCACAGCCCCTCACACATCCCTCAATCCCTCACACACACCCCAGTCCCTCACACATACCCCGGAGCCCCCCACGCACCTGTTAGTGTGCTGGTACAGCCCTCACACATCCCTCAATCCCTCATATCCCCCTCAGTCTCTCACGCACTCGTTGGTTTGCTGGTACAGCCCCTCTACGCGCCCCTCAATCCCTCACATACCCCCCAGTCCCTCACAAATATCCCTCACCTCCCACGCACTTGCTGGTGTGCTGGTACAGCCCTCATACACCCCTCAGTCCCTCACGCACTTGTGGGTTTGCCGGTACAGCCCCTCACAACCCCCAGCCCCTCATGCATTTGTTGGTTTGCCGGTACAGCCCCTCACACACCCCTCAGTCCCTCACACGCCCCAGTCCCTCACGCACTTGTTGGTTTGCTGGCACAGCCCCTCCATCCCGCACCGGCTCCGCTCCGCACACGTCACCTCCCGCCAC
>NW_005054518.1:114740-123393 GCF_000277835.1 Geospiza fortis
ACAGGTACAGGTACAGGTACAAACTCTGATTGATTAAAAAGCTGAAATTAGGACCATAACTCTGTCTTGTCACTGTGGTTTAATGGAAAATAGTTCTTGTCAACAAATGTAATTTCACGCTAATAAAAGCTTGATTGGGGAAAATTGGGAAAGGCTTGTGTTCTGTAAAGCATTCAACTCCGTACCACAAGATCAATAATTGAAAAGTTTGTAGCCTCTGTCCTCTTGGCCCAGACAAGCACTCAGCTCTCTCCTTCTCCACTATTTCTTCCTTTTATTAAATATTGTCATTTTACACTTGTTCCTCAGGCTTTGAATGCCCCCTGATGCTGAGCCCTTTTCTGGGTTTGTGCTGCCTGTCCCACTTGTGGTGTGAAGGGAAACCTGCTTTATCAACAATAATAATGTCTTAAACTGTGTCCATCCAGATAAAATACTCAAATACTATTGAAAAAAATGCACTGATTTAAATCCTAAGCTTCCTTCAGCACCCTCAGCGTTGTGCTGCACTTGACTTAGGCAAAACCAAAATAACTGTACAGCAAAAATTCAAGCTACTGAAAGATGACAAACGTTGGAGGAAAAGTGAGAAAATATTTTCCGAGATGGGGAAGCTGAAGGCAGACACCTCCTGATGTGAGGCAGGGCAAATTGGGAAACCTGGGGGCTGGAACAGCCTCCAAAGTGTTGGCTTGTTTCTGTTGCTGCTCATTTGCAGTTCAGGGTGAGCACCTGAAGAATGCAGCCTTGTCACAGGAGAACACATCCCTGAGCACCACACAGCTAGAAAAGAGGGGAACAACAACACATCTTTAATTAATGAGAGATTCTGTCCCTGTGGGTCCATCTCTTGTGTCTCAGATGATGCATCAAGCTCAGTCTGCCCTGCCCTGCCGTGCAGCCAGCCAGCCTCTGGCAAGAGATTATCCCCTGGATGTCAAACAGCAGCTCAAGCCCCAGAAATCACATCAGCCCAAGGATAAACAGCATATCAACAAAACCATTAACTGCAGCAGCAACAAACACATCCACTCCCCCTTCCCTGAGCCATTAGACCCCATTTTCAAACACTTCTGGAAATAGGTTGAATGGAAATAGACTCTGGGATTCCCTCCTGGCCAAGGCTGGGAGAGGTATCACAGGAGCCCTGATGAAATGGCAAGCACTGAAATACAAGAACAGATTTCTGTTCTTTTGTCAAGAAATTGATTTTTGCCAGAAACAACATGCTGCAACCCAGCGTCTGTTCTTGTTAGACTTCAAGTCCTTCCAGGAGGAGTTCTTCAGCAAATTGGCTCATTTAGACACAACAGCCAGGAGCATGGAGAGGAAAAAAAGGGTTTTGTTCAAGGAAAGCCTCTGTATTGTAAACAGGATAAAAGGGGATGGAGAGAGTCACTTATCACTGTCTCTCATGTCCCCAGGTCATTCCTGTGTAGAATCTGCTGGAGAAAAAGGATTTCATATTCCCTGCTCTCCCAGAACCCCAGCTGGGGGATTTTCTCTGTCACACAATCTGCAGACCCTGTGTGCATTCAGCAGCAGTTTCAAACCCCATTATTGCTGTTCCCATTGCTGTTCCCATGGCTCTCCTCTGCCTGTGGAGCTCCCAAGGGGGAGCTGGATCCTCACAGGGCTGCCTCTGCTCTGCCTGCACCAGCCCATGTCCCCTCACAGCCATGGCGCTTGGGGCTCTCCCCGAAAACACTGATGCTCTGTTTAATATCAAATCCAAACAGGGTCTGCGTGCACCAGCTCTGCCTCTGCTCTGCCTGCACCAGCCCAGGTCCCCTCACAGCCATGGCACTTGGGGCTCTCCCCAAAAACACTGATGCTCTGTTAAATATCAAACCCAAGTAATGCATCTCTCCCTGTTTCTCTGTGTGATCCCATCAGGCACAGAAACTCTCTGCCCCCCTCCCTCTTTCTCTCCCCCCTCCCTCTTGCTTTGGGACACTCTTTGCATGCTTTGCTGATACAAATAACTGTGACTTTCAAAACAAGGGAGTGCCGAAGCCCAGGGCATTGTTTGGATGAGTGCTTGATGGAGGCTGCTGTGAGTCCAGCTGCAGGCCATGGGCTGCATGTCCCAGCTCTGACAGGCTCCTGGACACAAGGCAGACCTCACAGCACGCCTCTCAGCACTTCCAGCCTGGGGAAGGGGGCAAAACGAGAAGGGGAGACATGACAGGAATGTTGGAGACTCATCTATCAAATTTCTCGGGCTCTTGGGTGATGTGCTGGACCCAGGTCTCCCTGGGCAAGGAGCTTTTTAAAGACACATTGCACCTTCCTGCTCATCTTCCCAAATTAAGAAAATTTCACAGTCAGTTTTGAGACTGATCTGTGGCCATGAGAGTCACAAATGCTCAGAACATCATTCCCTTCTGCATAAATATCCCAGGGAAAGGGATATGGAAAGGATGGGGAAGGCCAGGCAAGGGAAGAAGGAGCCAAGGAGCAACTCTGCTATTTCATTCCCTCCCTTCCTCCTGTAATGAGGCAGGAAAACATGGCATGAATAAATAGGAATAGGAATAGGAATAGGAATAGGAATAGGAATAGGAATAGGAATAGGAATAGGAATAGGAATAGGAATAGGAATAGGAATAGGAATAAAATAAACCCAGTGGTGAGGGACACTGCAGCATCCCCCAGCCTGAGGGATTTTTGACACACAAATGGCTTGGAGGTTTGCAGAATATCCTGGGCAAGTGTATTTTCCTCATGCTTTCATCTTTTCCCTGGTGGCAGCCACACAGGGCTGCTGGAGGTGGAATACTGACCTTGATGGATTTTTGGTGCAGGCTCTCCATGGCTCTGTTAGTAGCCCCACACCTTCCCTGCACTATAAATGTTATATTATCATAATAATGATTAAATACAACTCACTTCTCCATGCAGGACTGAGTTCCTCATGCCTTTTCCCTGCTAATCCTGCCTGTTTGACCTTATCAATGAAATTCAGGAAACAGGAGCAAAGAGCCTCCTCCAACAGAGCCAAGGAGGCAGAAGGGGCAAGAAATTACATTGCCTTCCCCAGACAGTGCACAAATGAAATTCCAATAATCCTGCCACTTCTCCTTCCTTTTGCCCAGCATCAGGAACCTGTTAGGAGCCTCAGCTGCCTTCACCTGAAATGGCATCCCCCTGAATTCCAAATCCCACAGAAATCTCTGAGTTTTGGCCTTAAAAGTTCTGGCTTTGAAAATCTTTTGAATTTATTTACTGGGCAACCCTGATTAATAGTAATACGTAATAAATTTATTATGGCAGATTCTGTCTGGGCATTCTTAACCCTGGACTGGATGTGAATAATGTAACACTTACATAGGAAAATCTTAAAATCTGTGAGCAATACCATGTGCCATTATCCTGATTTTTCCAGGGGGTCAGTTCGCTGACAGTCAGTCTCTCTGAAATGTGTCAGGTTAAGAATTCCATCGAAATTAGACAACCTCATCAGCTGCTTTGGGAAATTTTAGGGGCAGATCTTTTATGTTCTCTTGCCCACTGAATAAGCAGCCATTTCCTGGGTCTAATTTTGGCAGACCAATCCGGATAACTGCAGTTCATTAGCTTAATAGGTTAATGCTGAACTGTTTCCCAAGTCAAATCTGGATGTCAATCTGCCTCATACTCATATTTTGTCACTATGGGGACCTTAAAATGAAAAAAAAAAAGGGAAAAATGTTTTTTATCTGCGTTTCCACGGGGCAATCCAGGTATGCAGAGTGGCCGTGCTGGGTCCCTCTCCCCGTGTCCCCCAGCTGGCTGGGATGCTGCAGGGGCTGTGCTCTGTTTGTTGTTAAAGCAGCCTGACACAAAGAGGCCCCAGGAGCTGCATGCACCCACAGGATGGATGTCTGCTCCTGTCAATCCAGCCCCAGTCCCCCAAGAGGGAAAAGGGGATTGTCTGCAGCACTGAGGGGGAGAGTTCTCTCAAGCATGTCATAGAGGAATTTTCCTAAAACCTTCCCCGGTAATCTGAACAAAACCTTCCCGAGGCTCTTGTGTTAATGGAGACCAGGAGAAAGTGTGGGGGCATAAAAGATGGAATTCACCATTCAGTGCTGCCTGTGCCAGAGCCACAGAATCGTGGAATCCCTGGATGGTTTGGGTGGGAAGGGACCTTAAAGCCCATCCAGTGCCACCCGCTGCCATGAGCAGGGACACCTTCCACTGTCCCAGGGTACTCCAAGCCCCATCCAACCTGGCCTTGGACTCTTCCAGGGGCAGCCACAGCTGCTCTGGGTATCTACTGTGGGTCCATAGTAGCAAGGCTGGTGCTGCTCAGTGTATTTTTTATATTCCAGGCATTTCCCAGGGCCCAGGTGAATCAGGTGCTCAGTGAGAGGGGTCCCAGGAGTTTCTGATAGCCCAGGAAGCTCTGGACTGCAGTGACACTCAGGAATGCACAGACAGCTGGATGGAGGGATCCCTTTGGAGTGGATCTCTTTACCAAGCTTGCACACAGCACCCAACACACCCCATTGAAGAGAAGATCCCTCTCTAGCCCTGATTCTCCTGATTCTCTAGTACTGACTCTCCTGATACTCTTACAAACTTTTTCCTCAGGAATTTAATTTTGCCATCTTCTCACTAGATGATTTTAATGCCTGTGGGTGACATGAATTTTATTTCCTTGGGGCTGGAAAACACTTGCCAAGGGATGGAGAGGCAGAGTGTGTCTCGTGAGCTTTTATATTCCTTAAGATTGAGGCTGAGGCTGGCAGTGGTTTGGCTCTGCTTGGCACTGCTGCCACAGCTGGAGCTGCACAGGGACATGAGGTCACTCCTTGGTGTGGTGGCACTTCCCCACCTGCAGGGACAGGGAGTCTGCCTGTGTTGCAGATCTTATCATCTCCAGTGATTAGCTGGCCCTGCACTGCCCCTGCTATCCTGAGCCATCTGTCAATTTGCTGCTTCTATTTCACATTCAGAGAAGGGCTTGTTTTCCCTACCGCTTATCTTCTGCTTTTTCTGACCAGACTAAATGGTGTAATCACCAAAAAAAATCTACCTCCAGCAGCCAGCCTTGCACCTTTTACCTCACATTTCTGACTCCTCCCAGGTCCAGTTGCATTTCCCACTCCAGTTACTGATTCCACTGGCAGCAGGGATTTGTCTGCCCCACTTAAAGACAGGTGAATTTAACACCAAATGAAATCTGGAAAATTACATCTACCACTCTTCCCTCTTTTAATGAGATTAATTTACTTTATAGCTCCTTCAAGTTTCCCAACACTGTCCTAAGCATGATGGTGCAGCAACAGGGGACATGAGAGATGGAACAAGATTTATTGGTCTCTCCAAGTGTTTTGGATTATCCCATAATCACTTTAGTCCCTGGTAAACCAATGTGTCCTACTCTTGTCAACCTGAATTTTCCAAGATAAAATTTTAACCCCTGCTGGACAGTTTGATGAATTATAAAAAATATGTAATATTATAAAATTATATGCTATAATTGTATTAGTGTAGGATATTATAAATGTGTGTTGGTAATGGGCACTCACAGCTTATCCCTACCTGTCCAGTCACAGATTTTTCTGCATCACTTCCCCACAGCCTCCAAACCAAGTAAGTTTTTTGTTCACAGCAAGTGGTGCAAAATCAGCCCATCTTCACTGATGGCAAAAGACTTTGGTGCATTTCCTCCTGCCAATACCCTTTTCCCAGTGCCCATAGCACAAGCTATGGGAAAACCACTCTTGCTTCCCCAGCCACTTTACTTTTCTGCTACAGCTATTTTAAAACACTGAAATTTTGAGTGTTTCAGATGCCACATTTATGTGCCTATGAGCTAAAATTAGAACTATCACATGTATTTTTGGGGGGAATTTTTATACTCAAAATAAAAACATCATTTGCATTGCAGGTTAATTGTGTCAGGTGAGGTGATGCCTCAGACCTGTGTGATAAATACATTTATCTGAGTTGTCAGGCTGAACACAGGGATGCTCACAAAATCCCCACTTTAAATCTCCAACCCTCTGTCTGAAGGGAGACAGAGGAACAGCAGAAAGAGATGAGCCACTCTTGCTTCCCCAGTCACTTTTCTGCTACAAAAATCTGAGTGTTTCAGATGCCACAGCCTTCGTTTGCATGACTGTGAGCTAAAATTAGAACCATCACATGTATTTTTTGGGGAGAATTTTTATACTCAAAATAAAAATATCATTTGCATTGCAGGTTAATTGTGTCAGGTGAGGTGATGCCTCAAACCTGTGTGATAAATACCATTGTGTGAGCTGTCAGGCTGAGCACAAGGATGCTCACAAAATCTTTAAATCTCCAAGCCTCTGTCTGCAGGGAGACAGAGGAACAGCAGAAAGAGATGAGCCACTCTTATGTAATTACCAAGCACATCACCCTCAGCAAGGAGAGCTGCGTTTGTGAAACCACAACAATGACTGCAGTGGCCCTGGGTGCTCCAGCTCAGCCTTGTGTGGATTTGCAATGTAAATCCCTGTGCCTGCTCCTGCCAGAGCTGCCTCCCTGGGATCCTCATCATCATCATCATCATCATCAGCAGCAGCAGCAGCAGCAGCAGCAGCAGCAGCAGCAGCAGCAGCAGCAGCAGCAGGACCATTCCTGCATTCTGGGGTCCCCCACTGCCCACGGATGGGGCCCAGGGAGGCTCAGCAGGAGCCTGTTGTAAACCAAAGGTGACTCCAACCAAGGGGAAAGAATGATGTATCTGACTCTATGGATATCAGAATATATCATATCATATCATATCATATCATATCATATCATATCATATCATATCGACTATAACACAATATACTATAATATACTATCATATACTATACTATAATATAATACCTATAATGCCTATAATACCTATAATATCTATAATATCTATAATATCTATAATAAATATAATATAATATAATAATATCATATCATATCATATCATATCACATATTATCTATCTAAAACTGAATCTGCCAAGCACTCAACTCTGCACACACTGCACAGAATCTCATGGCTGTCAGTGACAGTCCTGACACACACACACACACACACACCTGGCCCTGACAGGCCAAGGAAACAAAACATCTTCACTTTGGGTGACCAATCTCCATATTGCATTCTACTTTGGCACAAGATGGGCACAGCAAGTGATAAGAATTGTGTTTTCCCTTTCTCTGAGGTTCAGAGAATGTGAATCTCAGAAATCCTTGGGAAGAATTGTGCCTTGCTTTTCTCTGTGAAGAGAAATGTGGCAACAGGGACCCACCATGGCAGCACAGCTGGCTTGGCACCAGGAGGTGACATCTGCCTACAGAACTGTTCATGCCTCAAACTGGTGATAAGGGTGGCCATCTCCTCTTCCCTTCCCTTCTCCATTCCCCTCTTGGGAAGTGGGGATGTGTCACCCTGTTTTTTAAAGTTTTTCTAAGCCTTCTAATGTTCATATTCTTGTAACAAACTTTCTCACACACTTTATGTAAATAACTCATTGTTTTGCATTCTTTTATAGAGAAGGAGAAATTTGATGGACTGTTGGTTTGTCCAGTGTCATTGGGGAGGTGGCACTGTCATCCTCCAATCCACTGTCACTTTTGGAAATCTATAAATATTAAAGTAAAAAATTAAAACCACACTTTTTTACCTTAGAAAGCTGCATGTCTGTGTAGTTTTATTTTGTGTCCTGTAACAACAGGGATGCTCTTGTCACCACACAGCCCCAGGGTTGCTGGAGGTGGAGCTGGTCGGCAGGCTCCTGACCAGGGTGACACTGTCACCTTGTCCCCAGTGCCAGCCCTGGGGGTGCCTCAGAGGTTTGTCCACTCAGAGGGACAAACAGAGCAAGGACAAGGGCAGGGAGAAGCCTCTGAGAGGGGAAGCTGGGACCAGCAGCTCTGTGAGCAACTGCAGACCAGTGGTGGGCTTGGGGCTGAGGGGTTCATTGCAGGTCTCCAGCTCTTCTTCAGCTGCTGACAGCTCCTGAATGTTCCCAGGGAAAGGAAGAATCACAGAGTCATAGAATCACTGAATTATCTGGGTTGGAAGGGATCTTTAAGCTCATCTACTTCCTGTGATGGTGTTCACAGCGGTCTTATGTTGAGAGAAGAGACTAAGATTTGACTTTATGTTTCAGAAAGCTTGATTTATTATTTTATGATATATATTACATTAAAACTATACTAAAAAATAGAAGAAAAAGTTTCATCAAAAAGCTAGCTAATAATAGAAAAGAATGATAAGAAAAGCAGTTGTCTCGGACTCTCTGTCTGAGCCAGCTGAGTTGTGATTGGCCATTAATTATAAACATCTAAGATAGGCCGATCAAAGATCTATCTGTTGCATTCTACAGCAGTAGATAATCAATGTTTTCATTTTATTCTTGAGGTTTCTCAGCTTCTCAAGAGGAAAAATCTTAAAGAAAAGATTTTTTCATGAAAAGATGTCTGCGACAACTTCCAAACCCCTGACATGGGCAGGGAGAACTTCCAGTAGAAAAAATCCAAGCATCCAAGCCCCTGGTCTTGAACAGGGGCAGGGGGCACCCACAACTTCTCTGGGCTTAGTTTTGGACTGCTGGTTAGGGCCTGTCTGTGCTGGGTGGGAAGAACTCAGCAAAGGGGGGGAGATGGGATTTCCCAAGGTGCCCAGAGCACAGGAACATCTCTGCAGTGTC
>NW_005054518.1:123403-130826 GCF_000277835.1 Geospiza fortis
CTCCTGCCACCAGTGTCCATGACTGGTCCTGTACAGCCACACCTCCCCTCTTCTCACCATCACACTGCCCACAGCCATCCCTCAGACAGCAAAGTTCTTTTGGGGAGGTTTTGAGGCAGAAAGAGGAGATTTTAGATGCCCAATAGTAAATTTGAGGAAAGGCTTGAGCACAACCCTCCTGGCCCTGCTGCTCTGACCACTGCTCCCCACTGGTGTCTCCTCCTCTCATCACTGAGGTGCTGAGTGTTCCTGCAGCCCTGGCTGGGATGTTTTGCCCCGTTGCAGACTGGGGAGATCAGCACTGCAGCTCCTCCCAGGCAGCTGAAGGAGCGGCAGTGCCTCAGGGCACTCGGTAAATGAATAAAAAAAAAACCAGTCAGGACTGATTAGGGAGCTCAGGTTTTGGCTTGGACTCTCTAGAGCCTCCAAGGCATTGCAGAGGCTCAGAACCTCATTACTTCTATAAAGTGGATTCAGTAATTAGCTCAGGTCAAAAGTTTACAGCTTGGAGGCTGCTGCTAGGGAATGGTTCCTCCTGGACATTAGAAGCCAAACTGCAGAAAGCAGGAATTGGCATTGAGGCAAAACAATCAAGGGTCTTTGGGATGGGATTGTGTTGCTGTACAGGCTGACTGGACAGTGATGTGCCCTCAGAAGGAGAGACACTGCATTGGAGAAGCAGACAGAACCCTTGTGAGGCTGGGACTTGCCTCCCTGGGAGTGTCCTGGGTTAGCTGAGCCAAAATCCTGCCATGGCCAGAGCAAGGTTTTCCAAGCAGGCTGCAGAAAGCTGCTGCATGCTCAGTCCTGCCCTGTTCCCTGCACACAGCCCAGCTGAAGAGACCTAAAGCAAGAACCTGTCCCCGTGGGACAGGGCTGGCATCAGTTTAAGTAGCCAGTCATTGCTTAAATGTTTCTGTGTTCCTGGTTTCAAATATTGCCCAAAGCAGCAATTCCACATCCTTGATTCATCTGGCATCCAAAAGCCTTCCAGTGGCTGACAATTTTTTATTTTCCAATTTCATCTAATGTCCCCCACTAATATGTTATGAGACAGGAAAGCCCAGCACCATTTGCTGTTCAGTCATTTTGCTTCTGTTTTAAATGATTCACCTGACTCACAGACAATTCATTTTCCTTGTCATGATCAGACCTCTGGGTCTCATCCCACTCTTAGTGGCTTCTGCACCTCTGCTACATCCCATGGGATGCCAAATCCAAATTGCCAGCAACCAGAGCTGGGCTCTGCCATGGAATTGGGGGATTTTCCATCCCAGCCTTTCCCGGGGCTCCCAAATCCTGCCCACCTGGATACCACAGGACACCCTGCCTGCTCTCCCCTCTCCTGACTGTGCCAGAGAGAAAGTGGGACAGGGAGGAGGGAAGGGAGGGGCTGAAGGATTAAACAAGACAGACCAGAAAGCTTTGCATTTTTCCCCTAATACTCAGCTATTTAATGACTAGTTTGATGATAAGCATGAAATTAAATAGACAAAGAAAATTCTCTCATGTCTAAGAAGTCAGCAGATAATTAGGCTTTGATTGGGACATTCTGAGGCAGTTTCTGCTTATTTTGTGAGGCTGATTTAATGCAGGGGCTGTCTCAGTTGTCCCTGCAGCCAAGCTCTGCTGATCTCTCCTGGCCAGAGCTCTGAGATGCTCATGCTGGCTGCTGCCTCCTTACCCAGCAGGTGCTGATTCCCTGGAATAGCCTTCCTTACCAGTAAAAAGCTTTCTGCCCCTTTCAGTTTCCATTTCTCATGTTCATCCTATTTTAACCTCCATAGAGCTCACCTCACCCAGAGCAAAGTAACAGAAAGCTCTACAAGAAATTTGGAATTCAGATTTGTCCTCTCTCCTTGTGAGGGTAAAAGCAGCAGCAGTCCTTCAAGCAACTTTAAACCCAAATTCATTCTTTCTGAACCTATTCACAGAGAGAAGTCCTTCACTTCAAGCCCAAAAATTTTGAAATCTAGAAAATAATCGGCTCAGATTATTAAATAATAATCAGACCCAAATCCACCCAAATTTTCAGGCCCAAATCCACCAGCTCTGAGGGACTGAGGACCTAAATAAGAAAACCTGGTTCAGGTTTCTTAAAACCTGAACAGCACCCTGATTCCTCCAGAGGCAGCCAGAATCTGAGCACTCCTAAATGTCAGGGGGAAAAAAATCCCTTTTCTCCCATGTAAACACTCCTAAGGATATATTATGCTTTATTTTCAGGAAAATGTTGGTTTGTTATGGCAACACTTCAAGCCAAAATCACAAACACAAGCTGTCTCCAAAGTGGGAGCCATGAAATCAGAGGTGACCAGGGCTGCCAGCAAAGTGAGGCTCATCAGGCATCTCCCCAGGTTTTGAGAAAAAGTTTTTATCATTCCAGTTAAAATGTTGGAACTGGATCCAACTCAGCGATAAATTCTTAATTCTGGCTGTCCACAAGGTTTCTTTGTTTTTACAGGTTAGAGATTAGCATGTATTTTAATTAAACCATGTTTGTGTTTTGACTGAAATACAACAATAATCACAATAACATTAATAGCAACAAGATATTATTATTATTAATATTAATACTATTGTTATTGTTATTATTATATTTTTATTGTTCCTATACCTCTCTTCAGGCCTCAAGTGAAGCCTCTGCTTTGTTGCCATATCCAATCCCATACAGTAAAAAGCTTTAATGGAGCCATAAGCCTAATCTTAAACATTTTACTCTGATACTGAGTCAGATCTTGAGCTTCTTGTTCAGTCTTGAGCGTGGCAAAGCCCTCCCTGAGCTCTCTGCAGCTTTGTCAGATCCTTTAGGATCTTTCTCCTAAGCATTTTCTCCCCTTGCTGCCAGACATAAAGCACCATCCTGATGTGCTTACCATCCACCAAGTGAAATTTAAATGACAAATCTGACAGACCCCACTGAAAAATCAAACTGACACTCCATGATTCCTGCTTTGATCACAATATATGATGGGAAAAATTCCAAATCTTTTGAAAACCTGCCCCACAGAGGCAAGAAAACCCATTAAAAACCATTTCCTACTAAGCCCTGATCTCAAATACATTTTGCTGTTTATTTTTGGAGGGAGAAGAGCAGCAAACTTGACAGTGCCCACAAGGAATGTCCAGCTGCCAGCAAGAGCTGCTCAGGCTGCTGGAGGAGTGATGGGAGGCAGAGTTCCACTCCTGGAATGCAGGAGAGCCCTGAGCATGGCCTGCAGCTATGCAGAAACCCAAAGCTCAAACATCCCATGGAAAGGTTAGCTTTTAATGGATGCTAAATGTTTGGGGAGACCTTTGACCAGTGCTAATACTGCAGCTGACTGGGCAGGAGTGGGGAGTGAATGACCTGCATTAGGCTGGGCTGCTCATTTAGTGAACAAAAACTGTCAGACCTCTGCTTAACCCCCTCCCCAAGCCCTCCTGCCCTCAGCTTATTAAATAATGACCAGACCCAAATCCACTCCAACTTTCAGGCCCAAATCCACCAGCTCTGAGGGACTGAGGACCTAAATAAGAAAATCTGGTTCAGGTTTCTGAAAACCTAAACAGCACCCTGGTTCCTCCAGAGACAGCCAGAATCTGAGCACTCCTAAGTGTCAGGG
The DNA here is from genome assembly GCF_000277835.1 of Geospiza fortis. Lineage (NCBI taxonomy): Eukaryota > Metazoa > Chordata > Aves > Passeriformes > Thraupidae > Geospiza > Geospiza fortis. The sequence goes on from NW_005054518.1 coordinate 127,009, forward strand.
AAAAAAATCAATCCCTTTTGTCCCATGTAAACACTCCTAAGGATATATTATGCTTTATTTTCAGGAAAGTGCTGGTTTGTTCATCCTATTTTAAACTCCATAGAGCTCCTCAGCCCTCAGGTTCTCCCTGGACAGGTATGGACGGGGTGAGAGCTGGCTTTGGGTCACGCACCATGGTCAGCACCATGCTGAGTTTGGACAAGGCACAGGAATACCTTAAGATGCTTCCAGAAATTCCTTTGAATTTTAATTTTTTTTTAATTTAATTTTTTCCTTTTAATTTTCCAAGCATCCAAATTTGTTTCATCCCTGGACATTGTCCTCTGCTCTGGCAAAGATAAGAAAGCAGTGAGTGTGGAGGACTTGGTTCCTGACTGGGCCTTTCTGAGGAAGGGGGAACAATGGGGACATTTTGCTTCCTGTGTCTCAACATGCAGCACTGGGCTGAAATTCCTCTGAGAATCTCATACTTTAGGGTGTATTGTAATTGGGTATGGATGAGGTGAGAGCTGGATTTTGGTCACCCTTGTTCTGTACAACCAGCCCAGAGCACCATGCTGAGCTTGGAGAAGGTGCAGGAATACCTTCAGATGCTTCCAGAAATTCCTTTTAACTTTAATTTTCCTTTTTTAACTTAATTTTTTTTTCCTTTGAATTTTCCAAGCATCCAAATCTGTTTCATCCCTGGACATTGTCCTCTGCTGTGGCAAAGATAAGAAAGCAGTGAGTGTGGAGGACTTGGTTCCTGAGGAAGGCATCAATAGAGACATTTTGCTTCCTGTGTCTTAGCACACAGCACTGGGCTCAAATTCCTCTGAGAATCTCACACTTTAGGGTGGATTGTATTTGGGTTTTCCCCAGATGAAGGAAGGAAGGATGAATCCCAGCCTGGCACAGCAGCAAAGCCCACAGAGACCTGGACAGTGCATGCAGAATGATGAAACAGAACAACACATCTGGCTGGGAACAACTAAAGAGGCTTTTGCATCATCATTCCCAACAGTGGCAGTGGCAGTCTGGGAAAATCTGGGCAGGAAAAGCAGAAAACTCAGCTGAACCTGGAGCAGACTGGCTGAGATGCAATCCTGCTGCCAAGGGCTGGTGCTGATGGAGGAAGCCAGAGTGAAAATGAGCTGGCAGGCACTCCCTGCAAACAGGACAAGCTGCCTGCTGCAGTCTGTGTGGAGCTGAAAGCAGGAGGAAGTTCTTGTCAGTGCTCACTGCCCCTGGAACACTGGCTTCAGCTGTGAGCTGCTGTAGGGATGTGCTTCTTGTTGACGGAGTGACAAAGCCATTTTTTATTTCTTTAAAACTTAGAAGTTTCTCTTTTTGAGTAAGTGAAAAGACACTACATAGGACTCAGGGGACTTTACTTTAGGATAGCTAATTGGATAAGACCTAAAAAGTCTTATTTGAGCAATTTACTAGAAAAAGAAGAGAACAAAGAAACTAATGACTTTTGTGAGGTGTTTTACCAGGAGCAAGAACCTCTTGCACCTGGCTCAGTTTTTCTCTGTAAAGAGTTTGTTATTTTGACTTTTATTAAAACCTTTTTGTTTCCAACACTACCACAAAAGCCATCCTGCTGATTTTATGCCTCCAAAGGCAGCTGAGCTATCTTAAGTGTGAAATAGATCTCCAAAAGCTTATGAGACCTAACTCAAAGAAACTCCTATTTCATGTTGCCAGTTCAGAAGCAAAGGGGAGAAACTGCAGAGGGACCAGGAAAGACAATCCAGAGGGTCAAACCTGGGGTATGTGATCTGCCAGGAGAGGCAGAGGGAGAGGATGATGAGGCAAAGGGGTGGAGGGAAGGCATCACCTCTTCTGCTGGGTGAAAGGAGACTGAGAATGCCTTAGAGCAGCCTGTGACCTTTTGAAGCACCAACACACCAGGATGGCAGAGCCAAACTCTTGTCACTGATGCCAGACAGCACAGGAAGGGTCAACAAACACAAACTGGAGCTTAGGAGGTTCAGGTTGGGCATTAGGAAATATTCACTGCCCTTGGGCCCATTGCCAAGGGAGTTTATCCCCCAGAATTTACAGGATCCAGCTGCACAAAGCCCTGATTATCCTGATCTGGTCCTGGCCTCATCCTGCTCCAGGGAGGGCTGGGCTGGAGACCTCCAAGGGTCTCTTTCCACCTTGTTCCTGTGGCTCAGTTTCTTTGGGGGTTGCTTTCCCATGGATGTGCACTCTTCCCCAGGCTGCCACTCTTTCATGGAGGTGATGTTTTAACATTCTTTCAAGGCTTCCCAAACACACTCCATGCAAGATCTCCAGCCTGTCACATTAGACCCCAAAGAAGCTACTAGAACAATGTGGGATCACCAAGCCAGGCAAGGCCCATGGGAAGGTCCATGACAAGGACAAAGAAGGTCCATGACAAGGACAAGGACAAAGAAGGTCCATGACAAGGACAAAGAGGCTCCATGACAAGGACAAGGAGCGTCCATAACAAAGACAAACAAGGAAGGTCCATGACAAGGACAAGGACAAGGACAAGGACAAGGACAAGGACAAGGACAAGGACAAGGACAAGGACAAGGACAAGGACAAGGACAAGGACAAGGACAAGGACAAGGACAAGGACAAGGACAAGGACAAGGACAAGGACAAGGACAAGGACAAGGACAAGGACAAGGACAAGGACAAGGACAAGGACAAGGACAAGGACAAGGACAAGGACAAGGACAAGGACAAGGACAAGGACAAGGACAAGGACAAGGAAGGTCCATGACAAGGACAGGGAAGGTCCATGACAAGGACAAGGAGGGTCCATAACAAAGACAAACAAGGAAGGTCCATGACAAGGATAAGGACAAGGACAAGGACAAGGACGGTCCATGACAAGGACAAAGAGGGTCCATGACAAGGATAAGGAAGGTCCATGACAAGGACAAGGAAGGTTCATAAGAACATGTCGAATATGCAAGTGGAAAGAAACACAGAAGGCTGTGATCTACATCTGGGGGAGGGTGATGATGTGTGGAGGCAGCCACTTGAAGTTTCCATGGGTGGGAGGAGAGCACCAAGGGCTGATGGAAAGGCCCCCAGACAGGCTGAACAAGGTCCAACAAAACTCTGCCTCTCTCTGCATGCTGATGGCACATCTGACATGAAGCAGGCTGGCACAAAGTTAACCAATCAGCCCCATTTGAGCAAACCTGAGCTGGCATAAGAAGTTTATTCCAGCTCAGCTCCCTGAGTGGGGAGTCTGGATCACTGAGAGCCCTCCAGTCAGATTTAGCTATCACTGAACTGCAGTTGTAAATCACAACCTCCCATGGATGCCTTCCTTTCAGAAAAAACAAGCATCAAAGGATTCTCTCAGGAGCTTCCCCTCCTACTCCTCCTATCTCATTTTTCAATTTGAGAGAAATCATTGTATGGTAATTTCACCTCCCTCCCCTCAGTTCCTTCCATTAGGCTGATGCCTTTGGACACTGCTCCAGTGGCAGTGAATATGCAAATGTCACTTTGTTTGTCTTGCCTTGGGACAATGAAGGCTTTGAAATGTAGATGTGGGAGCTTCAATTTGTCTTGCTAAGAACCTACTTTCTCTTTAACTCTTATGTTTTTATACAATTCAATTGAAGGACTCTTTCACTCTCACTCCCAGCTAAGCCATTCACCCTTATTTAGACACAGTGGAATATATTTCATCTGGTCTCTGGTTTTGTTTGCTGAACTGCATCACAAATTAGGTGTTTTTAAAAGCTGTTTCATTCAATCCTAGGCAGCATGAGAGCTGTCTGTTTTTTCCCAGAATTACACAAAGTGTAATATTTCTATATAATTATATAATATAATAT
>NW_005054518.1:130905-136600 GCF_000277835.1 Geospiza fortis
TTTATGTATTAACTTATACATATTTATATTTGTATGTAAAATATTATATTATATCTATTTATATATATTTATATGATATAATATAGTAAATATTATATTTGTTTATAGTATATAAATAAATATCCTTTTAGCCCAAGATCCTTTTAGCTCCGTGCTGTATCCCTTGCTCTGCCCAGGTGAAATCCCTAAGGGAGGTGACAGGAGCAAGTTGGTCAGAGAATGAAGCCAGTCAAAGATGTAGCAGGAGGTCTTTGTGTTGTGCTTTAACCCCAGACAGCAAATAAACCCCCCAGAGCTTCTCACTCACCCTACACATACCCCTAGCAGGGAGAAGAACAGAAAAAAACCCCAAACTCATGGGTTGAGATAAGAACATATTAATAATTGAAACAAAATAAATGCAATCAATAATAATGATAATAATAATAGTAATGAAAAGGGGACAAAGGAATAAAACCCAACAAAAACCAGCGGCGCACAACACAATTATTTATGCCCCACTACCCACAGCAATCATCAGCTCCTGGGCAGCTCCCCCAGTTTATGTCCTGGAAATGATGTTCCAAGGTGTGAAATATCCCTTTGGCCATTCAGGTCCCCTGTCCCAGCTCTGCTCCTTCCCAGTTCCTTCAGCACCTGCTTGCGGGCAGAGCCTGGGAAAGAGAAAAAACTTTGATTTGAGGTAAGCACTGCTCAGAAACAGCTGAAACATCAGTGTGCAATCAACATTATAGAAATTACAGCTGGTGATTGAGCAGGGTGAGCCCAAAGTGGCCCTTGTGGAAGAGCTGGGTGCAGATGGGACACAGGAATCTCTCCATCTTCATTCTGAGCCCTCTCAGGGGGTCCCAGCAGAGCCAAGGGAGCTTCAGGGTTGTTCTGAACACAACTCTGCCCTGTCTGCAGCTCCTTCTCCTCACTGGTGAATGGACACCCACTGCAGGGGCATTTCTGCTGCTAATTCCCAATGACCTGCTGGGAAATGCCAAGACAATTTGAGGTTTCACTCTTGGCTTTGAACCCCTTTCCTGATTTCTGTCCCTATGGCCTGTGACCCCAGAGGGGCAGAATTCACCTCACTTCTTTGCCCTACCATTGCCTGTTGCCTGATCCATCACCCCACAATGTCCTGCTTTATGGGCAACTCCTCAAAAATGCTGGATTTGGGATTGTGAGTGACTGAACACCCCAAATCACACATTGCACATTTCAGTCACCACTCCTTGAGCCCCTCAGGAGTTTACAAAATGACCCACGAGCAGATTTCCAGCACAAGTCAGGACTGGGGGAAACAACGACTGCAACAGGAAGCAGAAAAAATCTGACAAGTAAAAACGGCTTTAAATTAACATACAATAGCAGATTCTTTCCAAAGATAATTTAGGGAAAGTTTTCATGAGGTTGTTATCTTTTAATTTCTCGATACACTTGTTCACCGTTGCTCCAGGTTCTCCAGGATTTAAGGATGCTTGGAACACATTCCTTAAAAGAAAAGGAAATGCTCTGTATCTCACAGTGAAATTACAAAACCTCTTAAATATACTTTCAAGAATAGAAACAGCCTTGTTAAAAGAATGAACTGCCAGTGCACTGAAGGGTGAAATGCAATAGGAAACTGACTTGATAAAAGGATAATTCCAGTAAATGAATAACACTTCCCTTGTATCACACAAAATACATAATGCTCAGCTGATAAAAATAGCAACGGCAGTGAATGTTCTGAGCAGCTTTTCTGGCAAACTCGGGTGGGAGCCTGTTGAGAGGAAGCTTTACAATCAGTCCACATGAGGAGTAAGTGTCTTGATGCAAAGCAATCCTAGATGATCAGCAGAGCTAAAAATTGTTTCAATAAATGTCATTCTTTCCATTGAAAACATTGATACTTTAATGAATTAATTAATTCTTGCCTTGTTGCAAGGGGAGGGTGCAGGTGAGTGTCCAGGGCCTGACACTGTGGATGGGATTCAGATCCTTTCTGGAGCTGGGAAATCAAGGATCAGCCAGGTCCAGTAAAACCTGGGCTCTGCTCATGCTCAGAGAAGGGAAAAGGCTCAGGGCAACGCACATGGCAATTCCTAGAGAGTGTTTGTCCTTCATGGGCCTGATTCTGCCACTGGCCAGAAAGGGAACCCAGAGCTCAGGTGGGGCCACTGGATGAGCTGAGGAAGCTCTGACAAAGAGCCCTGACCATGTCACACAGACACCACAGAATGTCCTGGGCTGGATAGGACCCACAGGGATCATCCAGTGCAACTCCTGTCCTGCCCAGACACCCCAAAAATCCCACCCTGGGCATCCCTGGCAGCACTGTCCAAACCCTCCTGGAGCTCTGGTCGAGGCCAGGGCCATTCCCTGGGGAGCCAGGGCAGTGCCAGCACCCTCTGGGGGAGGAACCTTTCCCTGAGATCCATCCTGAACCTTTCCCTGAGATCCATCCTAAACCTTCCCTGGCCCAGTTACATGTCAGGACCCCTCAGGAAGGATCCCTGACTAAATGGCAAGTCTTGAAATGGATTATCCTTGAAGTTCTTGCCAGAAGGAATGCCACCTTCACTTCATGGCTGTAACTCTGATTCCAGATGAATCTTGTCCTCTGCTCTTCCCTTTCTAATTGCCCAAAAATGAGGGAACTTGAGGCTCCATGGAAAGCTGTGGATGGGATGTGCAGCACATCAGTCAGCCAGCGCTGCTGCCTCAGCCCTCACAGCTCCAGACAGGGCCCAAAGTGCCAGACACACCATTCCCCTGCCATCCTCTCCTCAGGTTCTGAAGTCTCAGACAATGGGGACAATTTCTGAGCACCCAAAGCCAGCTATGAACGTGGTCCCATGGTCACAGGAGTCAGAGCAGACCTGTTCATGCTGGACATTAACACTGATGGCCCTGCAGAGGAGGAAGGTGTGGGAGCTGCCTGCCTGAATCACCATCGAGACTGACTCCAGTGTGTTCAGAACCATGGGATCAACCCATCCTACTAAGCACACCCCAAATGGAAAGTGTTCTCCTAATCTTGTGAAAATATTTGTATTCCAGTAAGGACCAATTTGTATGCCAGTGAGGAGCAATGTACTGCTTTTAGAGGCTGGAGACCTTAGGAATGAGCATGGCAAGCAAGGGGAACATTCAATCCTCCCACCTTGGAAGAAGTGTCCAGGTCCTAGAGTAAATCTCCATGGCCTGGTGCCCTCCAGGCACTCATGGGACTGTGGCCAACGCTCTGCCATGCTGTGTGAGCACTGGGGCTGAAGTGAGGAAGATGAAGGCTCTGTCCCACCAAAAATGGGCTTCTCTTTCAGCACGGCCAACCTCTGCCAAACTCTTCCTCGAGTTGCTCCCTTGGTGGCAGAAGCAGCTGGAGCCCTTCTGAGGTCAGATAGTGGAATTTTAGCTGGAGGCATTTTTTGTCTCAACAGAGATGCCGCCAGTTTGTTCGGCTGAAAGATCTAAAGTGGAGGCCGCTGCAGCAGAAATCCACTTGCTTGGGCCAACCACTGCCCACCCACCCACCCTGGAATGACTCCAACACACTCCCCTGGACCCCCCAGCTCTTGTTTAATCTTTAATGCACCTCCAGTCGCCCTGGGCTGGACAGCACAGCGAGATAGCAGTGATGATTAGCTGCTGACCCCTGGGCTGAGCTGGGCACTGGGAAATGCTGCTGACCCTGCGTCGATCCCGCCGTGTCCTGCGGGCAGGAGGAATCATTAGTGCTCCCATGGAGGGGCCTGCAGAGCCTCCCACTCTGCTGGCTGCAGGCACAGCAGACCTGTCCTACCTGTTCCTGCTGCCCTGGCTCTCCTTTGGGCTGCTCTGAGGTGTCTGGTGTAGTCAGGGATGGGGGAGGGATGCAGCGGTGTGCCCTGTATGAGCCTCTCTCCTGCTCTCCCTGTGCCAAAGGGAGCCAGCACAGCTGTCCTGCAAGAAACAACACCTCAGACATCCCTGAAGACACCTGCACTGCCCAACCCCTGCCATCTGCACCTAGCTTTGGTGCAGGGATGGAAATACACACAGGGAGGGAAAAGGATCAGGATAAGCATGGCCCCACCAAAGAGGAACTTCTCCAAAAGTGGAGAAAGCCAAGATGTGGGGTCAAGCATCGTTATATGTGACAAAAGGTGGGGTTGACAATGACATCCTGCTCTCCCTGTGCCAAAAGGAGCCAGCACAGCAGCCCCTGCAAGAAACAACACCTCAGACATCCCTGCACTGCCCAACCCCTGCCATCTGTGCCTAGCTTTGGTGCAGGGATGGAAATACACACAGGGAGGGAAAAGGATCAGGATAAGCATGGCCCCACCAAAGAGGAACTTCTCCATAAGTGGAGAAAGCCAAGATGTGGGGTCAAGCATTGTTATATATGACAAAAGGTGGGGTTGATAATGGCAGTGAGGGAACTCAGATCAGACAACAGAAAATAGCAAAAGGAGCAGATGTTATGGCCAGTGAAATGAGATAAGGGAACTTGAAGGGAACATGAAATAAGGGAACTTCTCCTAGTGAACAAAAGGAACATTTGGGACAATAAGAGAAGAGGTTGAGAACCCAACTGTAGAAGAAGAAAGTAGAAAGAAAATGAAAAGATGAGGGAGCTTAAAGATAACGGCGATCATGCCCCATGGCCTGGACACCAACAGGGCAAAGGCTTCCCCTTTTTTAAAATTCTTCCTTAGACAACTGAAAAGAATAGTTTTATAATAATAAACAATTATTATTTATAGCATGAAATAATTTTTATTTTAAAATTACGTCCTAAATAAACTAAATATGAATTTCCCTTAAGGGAAATTATTTCTCTAAGAGCAAGCAATGAGATAAACATTACTGAGAATGTGTTTTGTGCAGGTTCTCTCCAGGGTACAGCTCTGGGTGGGGATCATGCCTCAGTTGTTATATGAGAATAGCCTAACATGGCAGGAAGAAATTCCCCACCTGAAAATATCATTCCAAACACCAGTGCAGGTGTAACCGTGTTCACAGAGGTCTTAAGATGAGAGAAGCGATGAGGATCTGACTCCATGTTTCAGAAGGCTTGGTTTATTATTTTATGATATATATTATATTAAAACTATACTAAAATAATAGAAGAAAAGATTTCATCAGAAGGCTAGCTAAGAATAGAAAAAAAAAGAATAATAACAAAAGCTTGTAGCTCAGACTCTCTGTCTGAGCCAGCTGAGCTGTGATTAGCTATTAATTAGAAACAACTAACATAAGCTAATCAAAGATTAACCTGTTGCATTCCACAGCAACACATAATCAATGTTTAAATTTTGTTCCTGAGACCTCTCAGCTTCTCAGGAGGAAAAATCCTAAAGAAAAGATTTTTCATAAACAATGTCTGTAACAGTGCAGGGGCCTGGAGGAACAAGGACTTTGTTGTGAGAGATTTACTGAAGTCGTGCGTGGCAGCACCAAGATCAGTGATACCCAAATGAGTTAATTGGCTGCTGAGACAGAAATGAATACCTGGAAATGGTCCTGAGACAGAAATGAATACCTGGAAATGGTCCTGCCCACATCAACCTCAGGCACACAGGCCTGGCAAGGGAGAGGGACATTTCCAGTAGGTGTCAGACCCAGGAGAGAACACATCCAGCAAGGTGAGTGCCCATCCCAGGGCATGACTGAGCCCCTGAGGATATGCAGGGCACAGCCTCTGATTCACTCAATAATCTTGGGATATAATATAATA
>NW_005054518.1:136618-159017 GCF_000277835.1 Geospiza fortis
AATAATATATAATAATATATATATAATATATATAAAAATCTCCCCACTCAGTCCTGCTCAGATCAATGCCACATCTATGTTGTCTCCCACAGGAAAGCCAGAAGGTATAAATCCCATCAGATAAATGGGGCATGGGTTCTTCTCCAGGTATGTGATTTACAATTGCTTCTGCTCCGAGTTCAGACAAGTTTGGGAGTTTATATCCTTCAGAAATCAGTTTCTGAGCTGCAGGAGTTGTTGTGGCAGCTGATATTGTGAAGTCAGGGCAGAAGCAGTGTGTTCCTCCAGCAGAACTCACTCAGGGTTTCTGTGCCCATCACTGGAAATTTCTTCCTGTCACAAAGACAGTGAGAGGCATTTCCATAAAGCAACTTTAGCAGGACATTCAGTTCTGTTTTAGGTGTTGGGTGGGGGTTCTTTTCTCTAACTGGAATGACAGAAATTGCCTAGATAACTGTAGAAACTCTTTCACTGTTATCTTTGCTCAAGGCTTGTCTTATCTCTCCCCCAATACCACACTATGAGCTCCCTGTACTTCTCACCCCTTCCCTATATTTTGGCTTTTCAATATGTCCTGAGGAATCCAATAAAGGCTCCTGCAGGAATTTGCAGCAGCACATTCCTTTTCCATCATCATCTGCACTTTTGAGAAAAGCTCTTCTCTTATATATATCTCTCTCCTGACAGAATATGAAACCACAAGTATTTTAAGCTGAGACAAAGAAGGCAGAGGGCTGTAATCCAACCTGACAGCAAGGTTATTAATTGGGCAAGGAGAGGTTGAGCAGAGATTGCTCAGAGAGATCTAAGAAATGGCAGAAATGTTGGGAGGGGGCTCTCAGGTAGTTCTGGGCACTGTGGATGGGCTGCAGAGCCTCTCACCCACAGGACACCCAGCAGTCCCCAAAGGCAAAGGTGGGAGCAGAGATAGGGAGACCACACAGGGCTGGAGTGCACCCAGTGCCAGCATCTGCTTTCCTTCAGAGCCTGCTCTGCCTTTGATCCAGGGGAAAAGGGGGGCAGGAACTCTTTGCAGAATGTCTCAGTGGGATTTTGAGCAGCACAGGACCCTTTTCCTGAGAGTGCTCAGTGCTCTATGGAGGCAGGTTTAGGATCTGGGTGAAGGTTCAGGATCTGGGGGCAGGTTTAGGATCTGGGGCAGGTTTAGGATCTGGGAGCAGGTTTAGGATCTGGGGAGGTTTAGGATCTGTGTGAAGGTTCTGCCATCATAACCAGGTCAGGATCCCCATATCTGGACAAGCACCCATGCCACATTTATCTCATGGGATTTATTCCTTCTGGCTTTCCCGTGCAAGACAACATAGATGTGGCATTTACTTTTTAAAAATCTCATTTCCTGATTATTTAAAATATTATTTCCCAGTATCTCAGACATATTTTTATGTTGTCTATCCATCTGGATCTGTGCTCCCTGTAAATGAGGGATATTTGTTGTAACTCCTTTTGGGCTTGCTTTGCTAACTGAGACAACAATTGTTCCACTTTTCAGATTTTGATACTGGAATGGGCTGAACTCCTGTAAAACAACAATTGTTCCACTTCTCAGCCTCAGATTTTGATTTTGTCACAGGTGATGGAGAAATAAGGGAGTTGCACTCAAGGCTGGGGACCTGGTGAAGAAGAAGATATTGAAGGGTCTGCATGGTGCTGGCATGGCATGGATGGGCCTTAACCACAATATTTAAATAATTTGGTTGTAATGTAATCCAAATCCTTTAAAACTAGATTCTGGTTTTAATTACACAAGATTATTATTTGGGTCTTCTGCAACTTTTGCTGATATTAATTTACTCCAGTCATATCACCAGTAGGAACAAGTCCTGCCATGAATGTCCCTATTAGAGAAAAATTCCTTTGCAATTCCTTTATCAGTCTCATTTATATTGATTCATAATGGGCAATCTTTATTTTGGATTTTTAAAACAGAAGATGTGCTGTCACTTCATCAAATGAATGACAGAAAGTATCCTTCATACCTAGAAAAATCCAGCATATCCTTCTGAATTGATCAAAGAGGGAGATAAAATGGCAGACCTGGAAGAAAGAGACTTCCAGGATCTGTTTATTCTAACAGGGAATGGACAATGTGAGGCAGCAGTTTGCAGCTGAGGCTACACAGATTTATATTCTATCTCCTGTCAGCTTTTCCATCATCTCCTGGGCATCAGTGAAACCAGCCCATGGTTCCACAGAACCTCTGCCCCTCCTCCCCACTTCTCCAGTAACCCAAGGTTTGTTAAACATCATTGCTAATGACCCCAAGCTTCCGAGACATCTCCTTTTAACTTCACAGCAGCAAATTACCTGGCCCAAAACCACAGGAGACCTGATAGGCCAAGGAAACAAAACACCATCACTCTGGGTAAACAATCTCCATATTGCATCCTACTTTTGCACAAACACAGGCACAGCAAATAGTAAGAATTGTGTTTCCTTTCTCTGAGGTTCAGAGAATGTGAAACCCAGAGATATTCTTGGGAAGAATTGTGCCTTGCTTTTCTCTGTGAATAGAAATGTGGGGCTACACACTTGGATCTGGTAGGCCGAGGAACGCAAACACCAACACTTTGGGTAAATAATCTCCATATTGCATTCTACTTTTGCACAAACACAGGCACAGCAAATGAGATAAGAATAGTTTTTCCCTTCTCAGAGGTTCACAGAATGTGAAACCCAGAAATATTCTTGGGAAGAATTGTGCCTTGCTTTTCTCTGTGAAGAGAAATGTGGGGCTACACACTTGGGCCTGGTAGGCCGAGGAACCCAAACACCATCATTGTGGGTAAACACTCTCCATATTGTATCCTACTTTGGCACAAACACAGGCACAGCAAATGATAAGAATCGTTTTTCCTTTCTCTGAGGTTCAGAAACCCAGAAATATTATTGGGAAGAAATGTGCCTTGCTTTTCTCTGTGAAGGGAAATGTGACAACAGGTGACACTGGAGTTTTGCCTCAGAGCACATGAGGGTGGCCCACCCTGCTCATCCCCAAACCAAACCTCTGCTTGGGGGGTGTTGTGTTATCCTGTCAAAGCAGCCCAGTGGGACATGTCACTGTCTGTCTCACAGAAATCTCATTTTTGACCTTGGGCTACGAGCCCCAGACTGAAGCTCCTGTTCAAACCTGACCCAGCTCCCTCCAGAGCCGAAACGTGAGCCCAGCTCTGGCTCCTGACGTGTGTCACCCCCTCCTGCAGCCCCCCCATCCTTCCTGGGGCTGGGGGGGAGCAGAGCCCCCCGTGCTCCCAACACCTGCATGGGCTGAGGCTCCCAAAGCCCCTGGGCACTTGTGGGGAGCAGCTCAGCTCAGGGGCGGGAAATGCGCTTAAGGAGATTTTTTTTGAAAGGAAAAAAAACCCTAAAATGTGCTGGTTTCAGGTGACCTCAGGGTGTTTTTAGATAGCAGGGAGGGGATCCTTCTCCCCCTCTCCCAAGTCAGTAACACAAAAGTCACAGCCTGGATCAGTACAAGTTACTGATCTTTATTTCCCTGTATTGCATGGTGCTGGGATTGTCCAAGACCAGTACAAGTTACTGATCTTTATTTCCCTGCATTCCATGCTGCTGGGATTGTCCAGGGAAACAGGCAGGTCTGTCCTGACCTCTCCTTTCCCAACCATGTTTCCCACCTCATCTGCACTCATGTCCTGGCTCCTGCCCTCCCTGGGGACCTGTTGTCTCCTTAGCTGGGTGATGCTGCAGTTCCTAACCAAGAGGAACTTGCTGTTCTTTTTCTTTCCCTCTGTTTCCTCCCCTCCATCTCTAGACCTGCAGAATCCAGGGAGTGGATTAAACACCAGAACTGAAAGAGAGGAAAAGCAAAACAAACTTGATTTTGGACAGCAGCTGAATACTCAAAAATGGACAAGTACCTGTTTCCATCTCCCAGCTCTGTCATCAGGTGACTCTGATGGGCACAGGAGTGACTTTGTGAGTATTGACACCAACCCTGCTGACAGCTCTTCCCAGGACAAGCCCAACTCCCAAAACCTGGAGAGATGGGTGTGAACCATATCTGTGGCCACACCAGGAGCTGGGAGACCCCCAGCAATCCTCTTTTTCCTTTTTCCAGCTGCCTTTGAGTGAGGTCTGGCTGCAGCCCTGCCTGCCCTGCTCACCCCAGCCATGCCCCTGTGCTCCCAAGGTATTTTTGTGCTGCAGTTTGCCTGGGGCAGTGCAATGCCATGAATAACTTCCCTGCTAAAAGCAAGAGGGGATGGAGAAATGGAAGAGGCAGGTGGGTTTTTGGCGAGAGCAGCACCGAGGGAAAGATAAAGAATTTGGTTGAGTTAAAGAATTTGGGTTGAGTTGAGGGTGGGGGAGGGAACAGAAATTGCATAAAAAACAAGGGGAGGTAAAGGACATTGGAGGAAAGCCAAATGACAGCAGGCTGCAGGCAAGAAGGTGGAATTGAGGCAACACCAGGGCATGGGCTTGTGTCTCTACAACAGCATCAGATCCATGACAGGGCCAGCAGGTGATCAGAGTAACTGAATTAATGGGCAAGAGCTGAATCCAAGACCTTATGGAGACATTTCAGCAGCGTAGGGTTGTCTTGCCCAAATCTCCATCCTGCCCATCCATGGAGTTGTGTCTCCAGACCCACCAGGGTCAGATGGAGACCAGAAAAACTCTGCAGAGGAAACACCTGGGGGGATGTGGGGTGGGATGGGGGAGACACAGCAGAGCTGATCAGCATTTTTCTACAACCATCCACAATTTCTCCACATAAGCACAGGTCTGTGGAGGTGCAAAGCAGTGGAAATGTGAGAATCTCACTCCTCATCACATGGCACTGCACCTGGTGCTGCAGCAAATGGCTTCTGGCTCAGCACATGCTGGGCCTGGGATCTAACAGCCAAAAATCCACTCCCAGCTGCTTGTAGGGCTGTAGGAAAGCAGTTGGCAGCAGATGGAGCAAAGGTGGCAAAATCTAAGGGCTGTGTTGTACATTCAGCTAAAAGCTGAATCCCTGTAGGTAGAATATCTGCAAGGGTTCTGCCAGGGCCAGCAGCTGAGCACTTCTAATGTGCCATTTTTGGGACCTTTCCCTTGGAGTCTTGGGAGTTATTTCTGCCTCCAAAATGTTTCACCAACAGACATTGGCGACATCATCAAGATCTGGTGGATCCGAGGCATCAAGTTCTACAGATCTGATATCCACTAACCAAGACAAAAAGGAGAAGAATCTCCAAAATCCTCTGGAGAACATTCTTAACACTGGGTTAAAAAAGAGCAGATAAATGTAATTTCAGTGGGAAAACACCTGACTAGGAAATGAAGATTGTCAGTAAGTGCAGAAAACTTGGGATGTGCCTCTATCCATGGACAAAATGGATACAAAGATTTCAGCAACTGATATTTTGATGGGTAGTTTCTGTCTCATGTGGTTTCCAAGATGTTTTACCTATGGACATTAATATTTCAAATTCCTGGGTCACAGGGGATGCTGTCACTGACATATTTTCTGAAAAATTCCTTTGCCAGGATTTTTCTCCTGGGAGGCTGGGAAGTTTCTCCATGTTTTGCTCCTCTGGGATGTGATTTGGAGAACTGTTTACCCAGCATGTGAATTGTTTTTAATTAATGGCCAATCACAGCCAGCTGGGTCGGACTCTCTGAGTCTGTCACGAGATTTTATTATTCATTCCTTTTTAGCCTTTTGATGAAATTCTTTCTCTCTATTTCTTTAGTATATAAATTTCATAATGTAATGTAATATAATGTAATAATAGAGTATAATATAATATAATATAATATAATATAATATAATATAATATAATATAATATAATATAATATAATATAACATAACATAACATAACATAACGTAATATATAATATTATAAGATATTATATATTATATATACGCTATAATTATTTTATAATGTTATATAATTATATTATATTATATATTATAATGAATAATATTAAAATAATATAAAATATAAAACTAATATAGATTAGATTAGATTAGATTAGATTAGATTAGATTAGATTAGATTAGATTATATCAGCCTTCTGAAACATGGAGTCAATTCTCATCTCTTCCCTCATCCTGGGGACCCTCAAGCACCACCACAGGATGCTGACAGGAATGTGTTGTTTGGCTGGGAGCTGGCAGAGCTGATCCCTCCAAACTCTCATCCCAGGTTTCCATCAAAGGCTGGAAGCCAGAGCCAGGCCAGGCCCAGCAAAGCTGGCAGAGGGTTTCCTGCATTTCAAAAGTGAAACCTAGCAGAAGCCTTTACCCAAAGCCCTTCAGACAAGTGCAGAAGGAAGGCATTAGCAAGCACAGCACAGGTTGCAGAGGCCACTGTCCCAGGCACGGCTGTGGGATTTAAAACTTGTATAAGCTGGGAAAAAGTAGAGTGGAGTTCATTTGTCCTAAACCTTTAATACACCTCCTGCCTGGGAGCTGCCTCCTTCTCCTGGGCTCGCTCAGATTTGCAGCTTGAGACACCCAGGGTTAGGCTGGAAGCCACAGAAATGGTCAGGTTTAGAAAAATGGAGCCTGAGCACACACAGATACAGGGTCAGGGATGTGTCCTGGGGCCTGGCTCTGCCACAGCACAGCCCAGGGCACAGGAAAGGTTCAGCACAAGGAGCACAGGGTGGGCACAGGGATCCCAGCCAGATTTCACCCCCACAGGTCAGAGCAAACAGCCTCAGCTGCTGTTTCAGCAGCCAGGCTGAGAATAGGGACAGTGATGAGGGACACACAGCTCACACTTTGCTGCTGTGTTGGATTTACACAATAATTTAGGTGCAGTTGTGGAGGAGAGGGAAAAATTGCTTGACTGGGAATTGCCAGAGCCCCCCAGTAATGACATCAAACAGGATTGTGATTTGTGCTGTTCATTAAATGTTTCCATTGAGCTGCTTGCCCCCAAAGCAATGGTACTTTGGTCTTCCATGATGCTGCTTAGAGAAGGAACCTGGCTGGGAAGACACTGATGTGTCAATAAAAGACATTTCAAGCATTTCTATATTTAAGGTGTGACTAGCAAACCACCTTGTGTTTTCTCACAGAATCACAGAAATGTTTTGGTGGGAAGGGACCTTAAAAGCCTTTCTGTGTCCAGGGTCCTGCTGCTCTGCTGTGATTTCAAAGAGCTCCCTGGAGTCCCCAGTGCCTGGGGAAGAAGTGGCAGGAATGGTTGGGAGCTGTCCCAGCCCCTGCCAAAGCCCAGCACATCTCCCAAAACACAGGACCCAGCCCCAGAAGTCCTGATTTCCTGCACCCAGCAAGGGCAGGGATTTTGAGCGTGGGATTTTCCTGCCCAAATGAGCAGGGATCCCTCTGGCCTGCTTTGCCAGGAGCTCTTTCCCATGACACTTTAATCCCACTGGGACAGGAACAAGCAGCACCAGGAGGTTTCACTGCACCCACCCAGGGCTCACACAGCCCCTTCCACTCAACACCATGAAGAAAACAAATCCCTCACATCACCATTCTGCCAGGAACACATGATTTCCCCTGGGCTGGCACTGGTACTGGAGAACCCCTGGGCTGGCCCTGACACTGGAGAATGCCCTGGTGTGGCACTGACACTGTAGAGTGCCCTGGTGTGGCACTGGAGAGTCCCTGGTGTGGCTCTGTCACTGGAGAGTGCCCTGGTGTGGCACTGACACTGTAGAGTGCCCTGGTGTGGCACTGGAGAGTCCCTGGTGTGGCACTGTCACTGGAGAGTGCCCTGGTGTGGCACTGACACTGGAGAGGCACTGGGCTGACACTGGAGAGCCGCTGGTGTGACACTGGAGAGTGCCCTGATGTGATACTGGAGAGTGCCCTGGTGTGGCACTGACACTGGGGAGCCACTGGTGTGGCACTGGAGAGACCCTGGTGTGGCATTGACACTGGAGAGTGCCCCTGGGCTGGCATTAACAGTGGAGAGCCCCTGGGCTGGCACTGAAGGTCCCTTGGTGTGGCACTGACCCTGGAGGTGTCTTGGACTGTCACTGTTGCTGCAGCACGAGGCCAGTCCCTCATCCCTCCCTGCAAAGACTGAGCTGGGGTTCCCCAGCTCCCCTGGAGAACCTGCAGAGCACAGGGCACCTTGCAGTCCTGTCTTTGAGGCTCAACAACCTGCCCCAGTTCCACCAGGCCAGTTCCCAGGCTGCACAAGCTCTCACACCCAAACACGTGGCACAGCCAAAGGAGCATTGTTGGCTTTGCTGCCCCAGGAAAGGTGCCACTGATGTGTCATGGATGAGGTTTGGCTCCTCAAGGCAAAACCACCTGAGCTCAACCCACCTGGGCAGCCCTTACAGCTGGGCTGGAATGGGCCTTCCCAGTTATCTCCTGCACAGGGTGTGTGAAAAGAACTACAGGAATAACATCACTGTGACTGTGGAGGAATGGGGTGAATCAAAGGGATTTCCCAGGGCTGCTCCCTGAAAAGCAGAAATGAACATTTTTAAAAAACAACTGGTATTTATTGACTGACAAGAACACAGCAATGCAGACACTTGTGCAACATTGGACAACACATTATAATCAAAATGAATATATAAAAATTAACACAAGGTACAAGCAGGATTGTAATGCAACTTAAACCCCATAGCACCACTTTCTTTCTAGAGGAAATACAAGAAATATAAATAACACCCATACTTCTTGTCACACAAGTTATACATCTTGAGGTAGACAAAAGTTTTCTTTCCCTTAAAGCACAGACTTTTTTTTTCCTTAAGTGACATCTTTATTTGGCTGAAATTGTCCTCCAGGTCTGACACGAGGTGCAGAGTGACACTTGCAGGAGAGCCTGTGGGATGGATGGATGGATGGATGGTGGATTTCAATTTCCCCCATAAAACAGACATGCTGGATCCATGACCACCAAGCCCGGGAATGCAACACACCAGGAGAGGTAATAAAAGCTGGAGTAGGAAGTCCACAGAGGGACAGGGACAGGAACAGGGACAGGGACAAACCTGTGTGAGCAGTGTAGCCCCTGTGTGTGCAGTAAGGACCCTGGTTTGGAGCTATGGCTGTTTCCAGGTTATTTGGATTTTAGGTGCAGAGGAGAAGATTCAGTCCAAACCAAAACATTCCCAGCAAAGCCTGTGCAGCTCAGACTTTTACCATCAGTAGTCAATGAGGTACATTTGCACTTGGAAAAGGGTTTTTTTATAGGCAGGGTATGAGATTTCAGCTTTGCTGGTGAGAAGATTTCTTTGTCAAGACCTAATGCAATCCCCTTGTTATTCCAGTCATTTACACATATAACCAAATCCACAGGATTTGCAGTACATTTAAGGTGTGTGGCACAACTAAAAAGTCCAAATGGACTTCCAGATCTACACAGCCCAGAGCTCCGGGAGGTGGCAGAAGAGCTTTGTTCATGGTTCAGAGCAAAATACAATTCAAGCCTAAGAATATTGAGGGCCATACAGACTCAGGTTTTGCTCCCTGCTCCCACTGGTGTCAGTTGAATTAAATCACATTTGGAATATCAACCCAACAAAATAGCCCTGGACAACTGAATGAAATAAAAACCTCAAAACCACCACAATATCTGTCCCAAGCAAACTTTTTCCCTCCCTTACCCATGGGACCATCTCTAAAAAACTCAGTGCTGAAGGACACCAAACAGATTGACATCAGTGTTGCCTCAAACTAAAACTATGCTCAAGTCTCTTTCCAATCCTCAAACTGGGCATTTGTAATTATTTATTTCTTTCCCATCAATGTTCATAATTTTGTTTCCAGCCCTTGAGGCTGGGCTGCCTGGCAGGGGTTGGACAGGAAGATTTGCAGCAGTGCCAGGAGGGGCTGAAGGGGGCTCTGAGTTAACCAGAGCAAAACTGGGGGACATCAGATGTCCTTGTCCAGACCTGGTTTAACAGTGAACAACCCAAATTCACTCCAGCCCAATGCCAAACCTCCACAGCCCACTGAGCCCAAACCCACCCCTGGGTACCAGAGACTGAACCATCTCTTCCTCAGATCTTCTCCAGCAGCTGTAAGCCACACAGGACAAAGAATTTCCAAAAGTCCCCTTTGGAACATGAAGAAACTTATTTTTCCCTGACATTTGGTTTTGTCCAGTTCTTATTCAGCAATTCCTGTGCAGCTTTGATAAAAGCAAGAGGACAGAGTGGTGCCTCCTCCACTTGTTTCCCAAGGAATGGGATCCAACTCTTTCCACTGAGCCACAGATCCTGTTTAAATGGGAATGATCCATGTAATGGCATGGGATCCCAAAGTACCCTCCCAAATTGGGGTATTCCCTCCCTCTCTGGTGCTGGACAAGGCTGGAGGTCAGTGGGGCAGAGGGTTTGGGATCAATAGTTCAGCCAGAGCAAGTTCCCCGCTCACTTCACCCACAATGCCAATTTTAGCTTATTTGGAAGCTTTTTCATTGAGTGCTCAAAATTGAGACTCGTGGGAAGATTTCAACTCCAAAAGGATTAAAAGCAACATATAAATAATGGTCTGCTCTTGGGTATTTAGGAGGTAAAAAAAAAGTAAGGCTAATTAAGCCTATTTGCAGTATTATGTCTGTCATAAACTCTTTAATTCAGTTCAAGTCAACGTGAGCCAGAAAAGGGATAAAAAGGAATAAGCCCTTTAAAGGACCTGTAGCTGGTGAGAGGGAAGTGGCCTCCAAACAGCCAGTTAATGCTTGATCTGCCTGAGACTGCTCCGTGCCAGCACTGGAGGGAGCAGAAGTCAAAAACAGTTGTAAAAACCAAAAGGGCAACAAAGTCAAGGTAAAGAGAGTGTGAACACACATTCTTCACTGCAGGGGATTGCTCAGAGCAGCTGTAATGAGTTGCTGAGCTGCTCCACTCCTGCAGATCCACACAGGCAGATCCCACACCTCTGGGGAGAGCTCCATCCTGCTGGAATTCAGCCCAATTCCACCTGTGGATGAGTCCATCTTGCTACCCACACCAGCATCTTCACCCCTTACACTGCCAGTGAATTTGGATTTGAGCTTTAGGGTTCCAATATTCTTTGCAGCACCAGCCCATCTGCACTCTGGCTGGTTTGTACCCAGAGTAAATACAGCAGGTTTGTTACCTCAGGGACAATCCAGAGCTGCTGCAGGATCAACCAGGAAAACCCAGGAGCAGAAAAAGCACACCCAGAGAGGCTGTGCTACACCTCCATTTACCTGGTGGCCAGGTCAGGGGGTGCCTATGCCATTCCCAAAACTGCTCCCTAAATCAGCCGAAGGAACTGAACAGGCTGGGTCTGGTGTGTTTAGCTAAAAATCAAAGGGAAAAACAAGGTTTAAAGTAAGCTCATGACTCTATAAGAGCCTGTGCTTTTTTCCCCAGGCCACCTTTCCTCACCCTGCACAGGCTGGACCATACCCAGGGGCTGGACATACCCAGCTTCTCAGGGCAGGGATTGTGACTCATGACTGGCAAATTTTTCAGTGGCTCCCGTGGTTCCTAATTCCCTTTCAGAGGCTTTACCTGTCATTGGCACAGGGCAGGACTGTGGGATGTGACACACCTCAGGCACCAGGCAGAGTGTGCTGCACACAGTACAAAAAGATGATTGATTGATTGATTGGGGAGGAGGAGGAAGAAGAGAGATTTATAACTGGCACCATCACCCTGGATCACCACCAATAAATACCCCCTGGGAGGCCAAGTGCTGCAGAGGGGTGACTTCACAGCCCTCAGCTGAGTTCCTATGGCTCAAACACTGTCACTGCAGCAGTTCCAGGTGACCTGGAACAGCAAGGTTAAAATGCACCTGGAGTCCAATATCCAAACTACAGACCTGGGAGGTGATGGGCATGAGCTCCCTTTGTAAGCTGGTGTTTCTGAGGCACAATTCTTGAGCCAAAATGAGATTATTCAGCAGTGCGTGGGTGAGTTGGCAGCAGAAAGGGTTCAGCCAGCTCCCAGGGCATGGCACTGGCAATTCCCCACTGCCAGAGTCCTTCTGCCCTGGTGCAGGAGCATGGCTGGCCCTGCCACACCTGGGCCAGTCTGGTTGTGGCCTCCCCAGTCCCTTAATCCTCTTCTCTGCAGGATCCAGGGCACAAGACCTCAGTGTCCTAATGTCACCACCTCAATGCATCTCCATGAGTGAACCTGAGGGGTGCAGAAGGAGGATTTTCCCACACAGGTGAGTACAAGTTTGAACTTGAGGGACATTTGTGGCTGCATCAGGGCTTCTGCTGTGCCCACATCCCCTCTGCTCTCTGTCCCTCCTTCCTGACCCCATATCCAACAAAAAACCTCTGGTTTTCCCTGCTCATGAAGGGGCTCTCCCCAGGCTGGAGCGTCTCAACGCTGAGGTTGGAGCATCTCAATGCTGAGGCTGGAGCATGTCACACCGAGGTTGGAGCATCTCAACCCCGAGGTTGGAGCATCTCAACCCAAGGCTGGAGCATCTCAACGCCAAGGATGGAGCATCTCAACACTGAGGTTGGAGCATCTCAACCCAAGGCTGGAGCATCTCAGTGATGAGGTTGGAGCATCTCAATGCTGAAGTTGGAGCATCTCAGTGCCAAGGTTGGAGCATCTCAATGCTGAGGTTGGATCATCACAACACCCAGGCTGGAGCATCACAACACCCAGGCTGGAGCATCTCAACCCAAGGCTGGAGCATCTCAGTGCCAAGGTTGGAGCATCTCAACGCCAAGGCTGGAGCATCTCAATGATGAGGTTGGAGCATCTCACGCTGAGGTTTGGGCATCTCAACGCTGAGGTTGGTGTAGCACAGCACACATTTGGTGCTCACCTTTACCCTGACCCCACAGCAGAGAGCCATGTCCCTGTCTCCCTGCTGCTCCCCTGGACTCGCCTTGCCCCTTGGGGCTGTCCCTACTGCTTGCAGCTGTAGACCACCTCCTCCTGCATGCACTGCTGGCACTCCACGTAGCAGCACCACTGCACCTGGCAGTGGCACGAGAAGGTGACCAGGCGGCTCTGGGTGTTGTAGCCCCGGCCACAGCACATGCTGTCGCAGTTGCCCTCGCGGGAGCAGGTCCTGCCCGGGCTGCCCAGGGAATATTTGCTGGGCCGGCAGAAGCTGGGCGAGTCCTCCACGTACACCAGGTCGGTGGGGCGCGGCAGGGCGGGCTGCTTGCCCGAGCGGCCGTGTCTGTGTGGCCCTGCCAGCTCCGAGTGTCCCACGGCGTCGTTGGTGGTGCTGAAGACCTTGACGGCGTCATCGTAGCGCAGCTTCAGGAGCCGCCCAATCTCATGGAAGGGCGAGAGCTGCTTCCAGCACGTCCGCACCGCGCACGAGCCCGACACACCGTGGCACTTGCAGGTGGTTTTGAGGCCGTTCTTCACCGCCTAGTGAGGAAGAAAAGTAGGTGGTTATTACCTGCCCGGGCCTAGTTCTGGTAGAGGCAGCGGCTCAGATCGCAGACAGCTGCAAGCGCTTCAGTTTTATTGGCATTGTTTCTAGGTTATGGAGGAGAAAATGTTAATAATAATTTTTAAAAAAGCAAAACAAAAAAACACAACCAAACAAAAAAAAACAACCCAAAAAAACTTAAAAAATCCCCACCAAAACAAACAAAAACCCAAAACTAAAAAAAAAACCAAAACAAAAAACCAAAACAAAACAAAACAAAAAACCCAAAACAAACAAACAAACAAAAAACCCCCAAAAGAAACAACACAAAAGAAAGGAACCCAAAAAAAACCAAAAAAACACACCAAACAGAGGAAAAGCTACAGAATTGACAGGTGAACCAGAGAGTGGATAGCCTGAGGAGGATAACCAGCTGAACACCAAATAAGTTCTTATTAATTCTACTTGGCGCAGTAGGAGTAGTCAATCATAAAACTGAGTATCTCCAACATGGTGAATTCCTTTAGGTGTATTCAAATGAAGACAGTGCTCTAATTAAACAATCAATTTGACTCAGTAAACGGAAGACAATGATGTTGAGTCAGTAGCCTGTAACGTACAGGTGAAAATGTTCAATCTGATGATCTCCCTGACCCAAACCTGTGATGGGACTCGTACCATAGCAAGTCACCAGCAGACTCATAATTGATCTCAAGAGTTTCAGTCTTTAATCAGCTTCACACATGCCACCAGCTCTAAACTCCAGCTGTTCTCAGAACCCCCTGTGGCCCTGGCATAACCCCTGGAGTCATTCAGCTGTGGAGTTTCACAGCTGTCACTGTGCTATGTCTCCCTGTCACCCACCCTGCTACCACTGGAGGACACAGGATGCTCCTCTGCCACACAACATGCATCTCCTCACCCAAGAGCTCAGGAGACTCTCAGCACCACAAGGCCCAGGACACACAGGTGAACAGGTCTGGTTTGTGAGCAGGGCAGTGAAAATTCCTCTCACATACAGGATGGGTTGGAAGAAAAGTCCCAAACTTCATTCCAAGCCCGCCAAGGCGCAGCTCCTACCTTGATGCCCACATTGGTGTTGTGGATGTCCACCTTGGCCCGCAGGTCTTTGCCGATCCTCTTCTGGCCCAGGAACTTTTTCAGGAACTTGGTGCTGTACTTGAGGTTGTCCCCGCAGACACCCCACTGCCAGGCCTTGCGGTTCTCCAGGCCCGGGGAGTCGTCGCAGGTGCAGCGCTCCATGCGCCCCGCGCTGCACGCCCGCGCCAGCGAGTGCGTCAGCGCCGCCGAGGACACGGCGTACAGGAAGGCTGTCTCCTTAAAACCTGCAGGGGACAAGGGTTGCTGGTTGTGGTAAATAGGTGTGATTCGTGCTGGCAAAATTGACAACGGTAATCAATATTGGTGCAGTAATTAATGTTTGGAAATAATAAAACAGTTACAAGGTGTAATGCTGTAGCAGGCTCTATGGAGCTTACGAGAGCTCCATGGAGGATTGAGACTTAACAGCAGGAACTGCTGAGTCATGATGAGACAGCAAAATAAGCTCCTGTCTTCTACTCCTTTCTCCATAGCTTATCTCTGTAACCTCATAGGTCACTTTTCCCTGACCCTTACTATTGGACAAGTTTGAATACCCCTATACCCTATAAAAAGGGGCTGTTTTAGCCCATTCGGCAGAAGAAGAGCTGTTGCTGGAGCCCTTCACATACTCCCCAGTAAACCATCACTGTGGAACCGCCAGGACCTCTCCTTCTCCTCTCTTGTGTTTGCTTCTGCCCCAGCCAAAGGTGCCCTAGCAAGCAAGCAAAGAGCTGAAATCCTAAGAGAGCTGAGAATCACTGGAGAGCTGACAATCACTAAGCTTGCTAAGGGCAGCCTGCGGTGGCTGTGAGCTGACTGGGTATTCGGGCACTCTGTCTCCCAGAGGGACTGAGTAACCGGACTATGCTGCATCGTTCGGTGATAAGGCCAAGATCGGGGCTTTATCACATAATGCCAAGAAAGAAAGGGAGAGGAGGGGTTCCACCCCCCCTTGTCCTGCAGATGTTCAAGGCAGGAAAAAGCAAGAGATAACAGTTACTAAAAATTAACAGAAAGAAGGGAAAATCTGCTTGGGTCCCAGGAAAATGCCAGCTATAAGAGATTTATTGCTTTGATGCTTAAATATAATATTATGTTAGTCTTGGCTTACATTATACTGGCTTGGTATGCATGTGTAACCCAAGGGTGAGTTGAAGGACATTGAAGAAGAGGAGAGGCCTTCATCAAAAATGACCCCCAAAGACTGGTGCGACCACCAAAACGAGTGGTGGAGCATGCGCGGTACAGGTGGTGATGAGGGCGGAGGTAGAAGTGTGATGAATAGAAAATGGGAGGAGATGACATTGACACCTGGCTTATAAGGGGGGAATCTTCACTTGGCAAGTTCGTACGTGAGGTGGCCGGGGTCCAGAGCCCTGCACTCCATACCCTGCAGTTTATCTTTTGCTTATGCGCTGTTATTGGAACCAAATTATCCCTTATTTTTAATCAAATTTTATTGTCAATATTTCAAGTGTATCCAATTTTATATATTTCCTAAATGATTCCATTAAAATTGCTGCTACCTCAAATATTGTTTGGTTTTTTTTAATTGATGGGATAATTGGGCAAACATAACACTGGTGATGTCATGGTTTGCCTCAGATACCCCAGGTTTCTCCTTCATAATTCCCTGCCAGGTGTGTCAGGCATATCTTCTTCCCCCTCCCCTGCCCTCTGCCGAGCACTGTCTGTCAATTTTGGCATTCCAGAAGTGCATTGAGTGATTGAGCAGATTCAAAAGATGCCTCCTACCCCTGGGGGGACATTGGGACATCCAGGTGACTGTAAAGGTTCTGAAGCTGTTCTCCTCCCCAAAGCAGGATTCAATCCCTTAGGTCATGGTGTGACTATGACATTTTAACCAGGAAACAAAGTACAGTGGCTGAATGAAAATTTCATGTAGAGACATGAGATCAGACAGGAATAGGAATATTGATACTCACGAGCTTCACAGAAGTTTCAGAAACTCTGACTGACACAAACTTGACCCAAATGCCAAAATATTTTTATTTATTTATATTTACCTCCTCTCTTTTTCAGGCCTGGGGAAAATCTTAATATTTCCTCTAGAGTTCATTTGCAGGAAGAAAAAAAAAACCTAATAATGGGAAATTGTTTAGCAAGTCTAAAATATAGGAATTAGTGCAAGGAAGAGAGAGACAGGTGACTGATCAATAGCTTTGAGTGCAGGAATGGATAAGATCAGCCAAAATAGAAAAAAAATTGGTTTATGGAAGATAGAGCACTTATACATTGCATGGAAGAAAACATAATGAAGAAAACAAATACTCCACATGGGAAAATTCCAAATTTCCTTCCACATCAGAAGGAAAATCTGTTTTCCCCAATAATAGAAGAGAGAGAGAGACAACCACAGAGACTTGACCAAGACTTGGAAACCACTTCTAGAATTCACCAAGTCCAGCCTCAAATGTCTCCATCATTCTGTTCCCTCAAAGAATTCCCATCCTGCTGTAACAGTGGATCAGAACACTGAGAGCTGAAATCTGAGTGATGTCCACCATAAACATGACCAAGAGAGCAGGACAAAGAGTTCTCCTGGTGGTTGCCAGCAAGAAGAATGAAAAATGTGGCTAATCATGAACATAATGGAGAGGCTTCATTAGCAACTTCAATAGACTTCAGAGGACCTCTTTGGAATTGCAGAATTTTAGATAAAGATCTACCAACAGCATGGACATGAGGGGAGAGCTGGGGAAATATGGAGGAGACAAGGAGATCAACCAACAATCTGCTTCCTGCCTCAACATTGCCCCATGGCCACGGGGGCAATAATTTGCAATTAATCTCTCTGGTCGATGATCCTCTGCAAAATTTCTCGGGGTACTCTAAAGATAATGAAAGAATGTCACCAAATCCACCAAAAGTTTTGTAAAAGCTGGAATGGGATATGGTCAATGCAGGCTGTGGACAGCAGCATGATGCTCACACATTTTCCAGCAGTGCCTCACCCTCTCCAGAGGAACTAAGAGAGGAGAACGGATACTTGAGATCCTAAATCTGCTAAATCATTCCAGCAGCCTATGTCCAAATGCTTACCAGATTTCCAACACCCTCTCTGACATCCCAGAGGTGAGGAGAGCATTCCAGAGGCCCTTTCCCATGCCATGAGGAGCCAGCAGGCTCCACAGCCCCTGCTAAATCTGACTCTGTGGATCACCACACTGCTCCTGCTATTTCAGATGCTTTGGTTTCCCCATGTTTTCCTGGCCAGTTTTCAGCCCACTGGAAATCAGAGGCCATTGCTGTGGTCAGGCCACTGCAGACAGCAGCAACTGCAGATACCCAGCAGACTTTGAAACGTCTCCTTCTCCTTCAAACAAAGCTTCAACACCACCAGGCTGCCAAATACTTGTCCGAAAAGTCTAAGATGATTCCCTTCACTCTGTCATGAGGAATCAATCACCATTTAATTGTTAATTCACAGAACTAATGAGGGAAGTAAAAGCTGTCCTTCAGCGGAGCAGCTGCTGGATTTTCAGGAGGACACGCCACAAATGGCAGCAATCAGCTCCAAGGAGCACAATTTGGGATCTGAACAGAGGCTGCTCCTTGTGCCCTGCTATGTCTCCTCTCACAGTGACAACAGAGCTCCTGTCACCACAGGCAGTGGGGCCTGGAGCCAATTCTGGGCTCTCAGAGCTTGGGCTGGGGATGGGTCGCTGCCCTGACCCCACTGAGTTCTTGTCAGGGACAGAATGGAACCTGAAACTCTTGGTGCAGGGGGAACATCTGGGTGCAGATGTCTCTGCGGGGCAGTTTGGCTGCAAACATCCAGCACAGAGATGGATTTCAGGAGGCTGCAGCAAAGCAGCTCCCTCTGGTAGGACCTGCCATGTGTCCAAGCCTAGCCCTGAGCTCTCCAGCAGGATTTCTTAGCTCTGCAGCCTGTAAATACAGAAGGACTTTGCTGCAATGCACTGTTGTGTGCTGTGGTGTGCTCCAGACCACAGGGAAAATTGTAATGGGAGGAATTTTGCTGTGGGGTGACTCTGACAAAGGAAAGATGCTCAGGGTCAGAGTTTTCCATGCTGTAATGAAGGAATGTGAGCGTTTCAGAGCAGGTGGAGGAGGCATCTCTCTGAAAACAATAGCAAAACTAAAAACAAGACATAGAAATATAGAAATATTTAGGATGGGAGGACTTTTGAGGTCTTCAGAACAACCTCCTGCTCAAAGCAGGGCTGGCTCCAATGCCAACTGCTCGGGGCTTTTTTGCTCAGAAGAATTTTTTCCTCCAAATCTCCCATCATGGAAATTCTGTGTCTGTGAGTCACCCCTCCTCTGCTGTACCACCCCTGGATTGCTCATGACAACAGTGAAACCACTGCTGGAAGGTCAGAGTCCAACCAGCAGGAGGCAAAGGAGTGGATTAAGAGATGGAAGGATTGCAGAGCACTCATTTCTCAAGAATAATTTTGTGAGTGGCTGGCTCTGACCTCTTTGCTAAAGGTATTTATTTCCCAGATCACTGAGTTGTTTGAGATGAAATTCTGCTTCACCTGACTTCCAGCAGCCCTTAATGGCACACCCAGGATGTCAGAAGGGCATCACTGCTTTCCATGATTTTATAAAGACACCAACTGCCCCTGTGTAACAAGGTGGCTTGAAATCATTTAACTCTTTCCATGGATCTTTAAAGGAGTGGAGAATGAATGCAGGGGGATTTTGCATGGATCACTGAGGAGTAAGAGGTGTCATAAAGGTTGCAGATAATGCAAAAGGAGTTTTCCAGTTGTACCCAGAGAACTATCAAGGGTAAAAAATGGTGTAGACTGGTAAAATAAATCTGGCATTTCACAAGCCAGAAAACCCTTGGCTTATTTTTGGTTGGTTGGTTGGTTGGTTGGTTGGTTGGTTGGTTGGTTGGTTGGTTTTTGGCATCTCTAGAAGCAGGAAAAGCACTGATGATCCAGATCAGTCACACAAGTTTGTCAGCTGGGATTGCAAATTGACTGTGGCTTTTCACCTGGCCCATCTCACTGGGAAGGACCTTTTCCACTCTCTTGCACTCTTAAGACCATTTAAGACTGCTAAAAATCTGTATTTTTCTTCATGGTTTCCCTAGGACCATGGAGATATCAAATGATTTAAACATTCCTAAAATGCCTCATCACTACCTGACTGACAGGGGAGAGTTGCATGACCAACAATTTCCAAGAAAGTTCCAACAAATGTCACAAACAGATCAAAAGTGGCAGCTGAAAGCCATGTTCATGTTCTTTATGAAAGAAACAAACCCCTTTGCAAGCTAAAGGAAAAATGAGAACTAATAATTGCTCCCAGCCAAGTGTCCTGTCACACAGGGGCTGCACACAGCATACCTGGCTGTATTAAATCATCATTTGATCCTTAAGATTGTGTAATAAAAGTTTTCAAGCACTTATCCCCATCTGCCAAAACAGGTTTGAAATTACAGGTGATATTTTATTTTGTCAGTTGGGAGCCCATGGAAATGTTAAGGCATGCCACTGCCAGATAATTAAATGTTTTCCAGCTATTTGAAGATGAGGATTATTCAATTGTCATTTTCAAGTTCTTTGAGGTTGATGAAGGTGCAGATGTAAGAAAGACACTCAAAATTATCATGAACAGCTCCTTCCACTGCTTGCTAAAAATTCACAGTAGAGCCTTGCAATGAAGAAAATCTGATCTTGCATGTCCTGACTTAACAAAATATTAAGTTGATATTTAATGTAATAAAAATTGATATTTTAAAAAGGAAACATTAAAAAGTTTCGATCCCAATGTTAATTAAAATTAGCATTGATTTTCATCAAAATTAATATTGGCTTCTTCAGGTCCTTTTTTAAAAACATTGAGTTACTAAACATTATCAAAGGACTGAAACTCAATGAATCTGAAGGCTGAAGCTTAGTGAGTGCTAATAGAAATTATTGAAGGGCTGAGGCTCTGTTACAGTCAGGCTTTGGTTGGATCAGGGCAGGTCTGGCAAATCCTACATGCATTCTCTGGGAATTTTTACTAAGAAATAATTTCAGTGTCCATCTTCGTTGTATTTTTCTCAAGCATTGGAAGGATTTATTATCCTTCCCTGCTCAAATCCAGGCCTTACAGGACAATTTCTTCATCTAAAGCATTTGGGGAAAAAAAACCCAGTGGGTCTTCTGTCCACTCTGCCCAAATTTCTCCAAATTTATGTGAAAAAGTCTTAGGAGAGATTTGTCAGCATGCACTGAGATGTCTGCATGCAGATAAATAGCTTTTTCAAACAGCAAACAGGTTTAAATTTTGTATTTGAGAATAACAGGGGTTTACATGCATGAATATCCAAGGCATTAAAGGGATTTTTTTCTTTAACTGACCCTGTGGTGGAAGAGGTTTTACAGTGACTTCTGTGAGCCAGAGAGAAGGTTGAAAAGAGGATCCATGTTTACCCCTGAAAGGATTTCCTACCAAGGTTGTTGACGAAGAAAGAAAGAAGGATAAATAAGAGAAACCTGCAACTGCCTGTTCCAATGAGCACTTTGTCTCTGGTGACCAATGGGTAAAGTGTAAACTTATGAGCTTAGTAAGAATGCATAAAAAGCATGCAGGCCATAATAAAAACAGTTTGAAGCCTTCTGAAAATGGAGTGTGGCTTTGTGTTGTCTCCATCTCTACCACGACCTCGTGTGAGATGTAATTTGGGACAATCCAGAGTTTCTCTGGTCACCAACAGTGGAAGAGGTTTTACAACAACTTCTGTGAGCCAGAGAGGAGTTCGATGAGAGGATCCATGTTATCCCTGAAAGAATTTCCTACCAAGGTTGTTGACCAAGAAAGAAAGAAGAAATGCAAGAAACCTGCAACTGCCTATTCCAATAAGTGCTTTGTCTGAGTAAAGTGACTAAAGTGTAACTTATGAGTTTTCTAAGAATGTATAAAAAGCATGAAGTTTGCAAAAGTAGTTGAACAGTTATGAGCTTTCTAAGAACATATAAAAAACATGCAGTTTGCAAAAACAGTTTGGAGCCTTCTGAAAATGGAGTGTGGCTTTGTGCTGTCTCCATCTCTACCACGACCTCGTGTGAGATGTAATTTGGGACACTCCAGAGTTTCCCTGGACTCCAGCGGTGGAAGAGGTTTCACAGTGACTTCTGTGAGCCAGAGAGGAGTTGGATCAGAGGATCCATGTTTACCGCTGAAAGAATTTCCTACCAAGGTCCTTGACAGATAAACCAAGAAAGAAAGAAGGATAAATAAGAGAAACCTGCAACTGCCTGTTCCAATAAGTACTTTGTTTGTCTCTGGTGACCAATAAATGTAAACTTCTGAGCTTTGTAAGAATGTATAAAAACTTTGCATGCCATAATAAAACAGTTTGAATGAAGCCTTCTGACAATGGAGTGTGTTGCTTTGTGTTGTCTGCATCTCTACCACTACCTCATGTCAGATTTAATTTGGGACGCCCCGGGTGCTGCAGCCAGGGTTTCCCTGCACACCAACTACCTTGTACCTCTCTTGAGCAGGCTGGGCCGTCCCTCCAGGCTGCAGTTCCAGCGCTCGCTGCGGAACTGGAACTGGCACTCGAGGACGCCCAGGCGGATGGCGTCGCGCAGCGTCTCCGCCAGCCCCGGCTCCCTCCGGCACAGCCGCCTCTGCTTGCGGGACAGCTGGAGCAGCTCGCACTGCTTCACGTGGCCCTGGCCTGGGCCAGAGCCCCCCGAGGCGCCCAGGGATGGGAACTGGGTCAGGGCTTCCTTCCCGGTCAGGCTGGAGGGAAAGAAGCGGGAGAGGAGGCGAGTTAGGGAGGACATCGCTGGGAGTGGTGCCCTAGAACAGAGACTGGGCAGAGCTAAAGAATAAAGTAGGGATTTATTAAAAAGCCTCAATGGATCGTAGACAGAGCCAAAGAATAAAGTAGGGATTTATTTGGAGGCCTCAATAAATCCACCCTGGGCAGCACAAGAGCCCAGCCAGGGCTGCACCCCAGGTGAACCCAAATGGTCGCAAAATGAACCCAAGAT
>NW_005054518.1:159707-168329 GCF_000277835.1 Geospiza fortis
ATATAATATAATATAATATAATATAATATAATATAATAATCAACCGTCTAAAAACTTGGGAGTCAATTCTCATCTCTCACCTTGTCCTAAAACCCACAACACGACCCCAACAATTAATAACCACAGAGTCCCATCTTTGTTTTTCTCTCTTCAGCCCACATTGTTGATGCTCTTGGGCTGAGATTTGGATCATTTGTCCTTGGTCCCCAGCTAGAGAAGGAATTGTTTTGTCTGCCTACTCTGCGCAGAGAGCTCACCATTTGCTAATGTGAAGCCCAGACCCACCCACTAAAGCAGCTCAGAACCTGAAAAATAGAAAAGCCAAAACCTGAGCCATCAGGATCATTCAGGGTCACATTGGGCAGGAGCTCTGAGCCACCCTGAGGTGCCCCTGCCCATGGCACAGGACTGGACCGGGTGGTCTTTAAAGGTCCAACCCACACCAGTTTGGGATTCTGTGATGATTCTAAGATCACCATCATGGAAAAGGTGAAGAAGGGAAGGATATTCAGGAAGCTGCAGGTCAGGGCATTTTACCAGCTCAGAAAATTAATCAATACAGATTGAGTAGATCTGGTATCCCATTCCCACCACACACCAAAGTCCCAGACTGATGCCATAGGGAGGAGGAGAAACCCATGTGTGCTGTCACCAGCAGCCCCAGGGGAAGGAGTCACTGCCCACACAGAGCAAAGACAGATGAAATTGCCTGCTTGGACATCTACAGCTGACAGATTTCCAAAAAACTTGTGTAGGATAGGCTGGATACCTTCCACAATTCCCACCAGGAGAGGAAGGGATAGCAGGAGAACACAGGGCTGTGGAAGCAGGACTGGCCTCCAAGTGAGTAGAGATTATTCTGATCTCTAAAATAGAAGAATCAGGGGGAATTGTGATCATTTATTAATTTTTAGACTTAAAATAAATGAGGCTGTAATTAAACTCACAGCCCTTCTCAATGCAGGGCACAAGGGATGCTGAAATATCCATTTATTCATACAAAGTCCTAAAGGGACCAGTAAACACAAAGACACTTTGGCACAGGAAATTCTGCATGTGCAGACTGCCAGAAGCTGGAAAAGATTCTGAGGGAGCATCTCAGTCTGCCACCCTGCTTCTGTTCATGCTTTTGTCTCCCCATTTTTCTTCACATTGCTGAAGCCACCCCAACTTTTGGCCTGAATTTTACAGTTCTGGGCAGGGATCGTCCCAAGGACGTCCCCACCAGTGGGATTTAGGAGAAGGTGGCATTGCCATTCTCCAGGCTCTGAAGGATGTTGGGTGCTGATATTTGTAGAAGAAGGGCACCATAAAAACCTTTGGAGAATTTGATTCAATTTCCAGAGCAACCTCAATAGTGCACAGCAAATACAGCCTGGAACCACACACAGAGATACTGAGTCTAATTCATCATTTTCACCATTCAAAGCAAAAGCTTCATGGGAAAAACACTTCCTAAAACTGGATCCAGCAACACTTTAAATTCTGAAAGAGGTAATGGAACATCCTACACAGATAGTTGGCTGCACAGGCAAACTTACTTAATTTAATTTTAATTTTAATTTTTTTTTATTTTATTTTTATTTTTTAGTAGTAGTAGTAGTAGTAGTAGTAGTAGTTGTTGTTGTTGTTGTTATTGGTGGTGGTGGTGGTTTTTTATTATTGTTGTTGATGTTGTTGTTATTGTTGAAATTCTGAAGCTGCAACACTAAGAGTAACTTGGTTTTTCTCTAAAAAAGGAGGTCAGAAATAACCAGATTGGTAGAACACAGCTGATGAAATAAGCAGTAAATTGGTAAATCCAAGTGGCTAAACTACCCAGAACACACCTATCTGTGACAGCCTCCCTTGTGCAAACTCTCACACTTGTCCCCTGAGGTAGGGCAATGTCAGCAGGAGATAATTATTTAAATTACATCAATAATTCCATCGCTGTGCTGGAGGCTCCCAGGATCAGGAGTCTCACGGTCAGAGCACAGATGCAGCTCCCAAAACTCATCTCTCACCCAAATTTCAGCTTAGACAAGCAGCAGAGGGATTCAAGGAAGTGCCATGCAGATGGCAGGGGCACAGCTGGGAGCAGAAACCACTCTCAGAGCCAGGACAGCCCCAAAAATTGCCCAGAAATTGCTTTGCAGGCTCCCACCAGAACTGTATTTCATCAGGGCAGAGCCAACACGGGATCTGATGGAGATCAGAGCATGCAAACATTTGTACAAGATTAAATATAAAATATGCAGATATTTGCAGTCAGGCAAACTGGATGGTTTTGGATGATTTAGAGTTTATTATCTACAGATCATACAGCAAAGAAAGTGAACTCTTTGAATTAATGCACACCTGCTTGCAATCTGAAAGAACAATAAGGATCTCCCAACTTTATTTCTCTCTCCTTCTCTGCCTAAGCCCTTTGCTAAATTCATTTATTTCCTTTAATCTCCTTCCAGCCACATTCCAGCTTCTTAAGAGACTTTTAATGAGAGCCTGTTCCTGTGCAATGCCCAATGTCCTCTGGATCTGAAAGGTCTTAAAACCCAGTAAAAATATGCCTTTCCTACCTCTCCCAAGTAAGGAGAGAATCAAAGCAGCCCACGACAGGGCTCCATATCTGATTTCAGGGGCCTTTCATGTTCCACAGGAATATCTGCACCCCACAGAGAGCTGCAAGGAGATTTCAGGAAGGGCTGAGAGAATGTGGGGCAGGACAGACGGAACCAAGGGCTGTGCAGGGCACAGAGGTTCCCAGCTCTGTCAAAAACCAGAGTTTTCATCCTTTCAGAAACAGCACAATTTAATGCTCCCCATCTTTCTCTGGAGAAGGGATGGGCTGTGAGTGTTGCACTCACAGGATGGTTCCTCTGTTTGCACCCCCACTTCCTGCAAAGGAGGTGGCAGAAATCCCCAGAGCACCCAAACTATAAAACTCCATAATCAATATTGAGATTTAACAGTTGCTATCAAAGCTCTTCACTTTCCTCTCTCAGAGTTGTCATCTCAGCCCCTCAGGTGTCTCTATACCTGTTACCCTCCAGGTTTGCTATCAAGTTTCTGCTCCTCACAATGAGAAAAAGCTGGAATTAAAACCTCAGATGGGTTCACATGATGCTGTGAGTCAGAATCCTCCGAGATGGATTGTTTGCTGCAAGCCCTCCCTGGGAGCAGTAACAGATGATGTGTCCAGGTCCAGACTCATTTTTTAAAAAGATTTCTCCTGAAATTCCACAGAGAACAGGATATAAAATTCCTGCATCAGAAGAGCTGCCAGTTTGGGAGGAGAGCAGTAACCAGGGCAGGGCTCTCCACCCTCACCTGCTCTGGGCATCCTTGGTTTGACTCCTTCCATGAAGGAAAATGAAATATTTCCATGTGGATCCCAATTCCAGGCCAGTTCCTGTTGGGGTGTTTGTTGCCAATCCCTCAACTTCTGGGACTCACGCCCTCTCAGGGGGCTCCCCTGTTGGGGGAGACCCTCCTGGGGTGGTTTTGTGTCAGGAAAGAGAGACACACTGGATTTTTTCAGTCTTCAGGTTCTTGTTTATTACTATCTTATCTAAAGTTTTGCATGCTGTCCATACCAGGCTCAGCACGCTGGAAAAGCACCACAAAAATGGCCAACAATCTCTTGGTACAAGGTCTTTTAAAGCTAAATTATCCAATGAAGAACTGACACCTAGATTATTTCCCCTTTTAACACAATAACTGATCCCAATGAGGACTTTTCTGCCCAATTACAAAATGCCATCCAAACCCATGGAGAAGAAGGAAGAAGAAGCATGAAGAAGAAACCCAGGACAACACCCTGTGCCCTCCATCTTGCTTCCATCCACAACACACTAAAAATCCCAAAACCTCAATTTCTCACCAAGTGATACACCTACACTGCTCTCAATAATCCATTTCACACTTTTCTGGATTCCAGTCTGTCTTGAAGTCTGGGAAACTTTCTCCATGAATGAGGATCAAAGTCAGAGCTCCCCTGGGGGTCAGGGCACCCCAGAGCAGACACAGAAATACTCCCTGGGTTTCCACAAGTTCCAGGGCTGATCCCAGCCCAGGGCAGTGCTGGGCAGTCACTACAGAGGAAAGCAGATTTTCAGTCTAACTCTGCACTGGCCACATTCCCCAGATCATTCCTGGCATGGAACACTCAGCACCCAGTGGGATGGGTTTTTAGAACCTGTGCTACACTAAAATAGTGACTAAAGAGAGTCTGGGGGCTGGGGAAAATCAAAAATCATCCATGAAAATCCTTTCCCTCTGCCCTTCTGCTGGCTCACCACAGACTCCATCCTCAGTCTCCCCAGATCTCAGCTGAAAGTTTCCTTCCCTCTCCCTTTCTGCTCTTTCTCTCTCTTTTTTAAACCCCCAGTACTGTGTGACTGACAGTGACAACAGTGATGCTGGAACCAACCTTCCTGAAAGAGGATTTGTCCTTTGAGGAGCAATGGTGCAGCCTGTAAATAATATCAGCATTTCATTATCAGCTCAACAGGAAGAGAAATTTCCTCAGAAACCATTCCAGGAGCGCTCAGAACTGGATAACAGAGTGTCCAGTTATTTGAGGTGTGTTTGGTCCATCAGATTTATCAGGGGAGTGCTGATATAAGACATTTACCAAGAAAAAATTATGGGATGTGGTAACTGGGCTAATGGGATGGAAACCAAAGCTTGCTGGACACCTCTAGGAGGATACAAGAGATTTGAGGACAGTTTTTTTAGGGATGATCATATTTACTTTATGGTATCATTTTGTGCTGTTTCCAAAATTATGCAAGGTCCTGCTTCAATAGCCCGGCAAGCCATGAGCTACTTTTACCCTCTAACAGCCACCAAAAAATCCTTCCAGCAGGGAATGAGCAAAAATTGTGCCTTTTTTAACCTCTAACAGCCCCAAAAATCCTTCCAGCTGGGAATGAGCAAAAATTGTACAAGATTAAATATAAATGAGCAAAAATTGTGCCTTTTTTAACCTCTAACAGCCCCAAAAATCCTTCCAGCTGGGAATGAGCAAAAATTGTACAAGATTAAATATAAATGAGCAAAAATTGTGCCTTTTTAACCCTCTAACAGCCCCAAAAAAATTCTTCCAGCAGGGAATGAGAAAAAATTGTGCAGGAATTTCAGGGTGAATTCTAAAGAAATCTGCCCATGGAGCAGGGGCCAGCCTGGCCCATGGGTGAGACAAGTCCCAGCCTGCCCCACAGGAGAAGACTTTGATCAGCTTTGGTGCTTCCACCTTCCCACCAAACCTCCTGCCTGGGGTGGGTCTGCTCTGGATTCTGCCCTGGGAGAAGCTCTTTGCCCTCCAGCACATCCCAAATGCCTTTTCACCTTGTGAAACGTGAACAAGGAGACAGCAGGAGGCTTTTAGAGCTTTTAATGAGGTCTGGAGACATTCCCAGCACCTGAGGAGCTGAACATCATGAGAGGAAAAGGAAGAAAAGGAGGGAATGCTTTACAGGGGGGTGGGGGAGGACTGAAGCCAAGGTGGAAGCAAAACCAGCTCAGAGGGAGCCAGGAGGTGAGGACAGTGAACACTCCTGGATTCCTGCATCCAGAGAGCCCAACACAACCCCAGCAACAGCCAGGCCAGGTTTCACGCACAGCTTTTTCTCCCTCTCCTCAAAGCAGGGTTTAATTTCCCCCCTGTGACCCAGCACCAGGACCTGCTCAAGCACAGACCCCAGTGAGCCAAAGCTCCAGGCACTGGGAATGGGCTCAGAGCTAAAAAATTTGTCCTAAAAACACAATACAAAAATTGCTACCCATTGCCAGAGGGAAGGGATAGGTGAGATATTGGGAATTAGGAATTGTTCCCTGTGAGGGTGAATCTGGCACAGGGTGCCCAGAGCAGCTGGGGCTGCCCCTGCACCCCTGGCAGTGTCCAAGGCCAGGCTGGATGGGGCTTGGAGCCACCTGGGACAGTGGGAGGTGTCCCTGCCATGGGCACTTTAAAGGTCTCTTCTAACCCAGCCCATTCTGGGTTTCTCTGGATTTCTCCATTGCAATGCTGTGTTCACTCTGGCAAAGCTTTGTTTTGTGTATTTAAAGGTGAGTTCCATTTTTGCTGCACTATCCCACACACTTCATGCTTTACCTCTGCCCTGATGGAATCAAACTTGGCATTTCCTTCACCTTTTGAACAAGCAGTGCTTCACCTTTGCCACATCCCCAGCAGAAAGGGCTCAGCTCCTGTCTCTGCACATTGCCACCCAAAAGCCTCCTTCATTTCTTCTTAAATCTTTGCAGGTTTTATCCATGAAGTTTTTGGAAAGCCAATATTTGGCTCATGTGCCTCAGTCTCTCCTCTTTGGCTAGACTTAGAAGCAAACCATTGACCCAGGGTGGCACTGGGTGACACTTAAAGGTCTCTTCTAACCCAGCCCATTCTGAGTTTCTCTGGATTTCTCCATTGTAATGCTGTGTTCACTCTGGCAAAGCTTTGTTTTCTCTATTTAAAGGTCAGCCCCATCGTTGCCAGGCCCTTGAACCATTTTTGCTGCACTATCCTACACACTTCATGCTTTACCTCTGCCCTGATGGAATCAAACTTGGCATTTCCTTCACCTTTTGAACAAGCAGTGCTTCACCTTTGCCACATCCCCAGCAGAAAGGGCTCAGCTCCTGTCTCTGCACGTTGCCACCCAAAAGCCTCCTTCATTTCTTCTTAAATCTTTGCAGGTTTTATCCATGAAGTTTTTGGAAAGCCAATATTTGGCTCATGTGCCTCAGTCTCTTCTCTTTGGCTAAACACAGAAGCAGACCACTGACCCAGGGTCCCCACCAGTTCAGTAATAATTTAGGTGTGAGATTGGTTTTCTCCCAAACAGCTACATCAAACATTCCCTTCTAAAATATTCAAGTCTATCAGCTCAATTTTGTATCTGAAAGCGCCCATGTATCACACTGCTCATCACCACCAAACTCACTGAGTTCTTAGATTTGGGTTTCTCCTTTTGGTTTTCAGATGAAGAGGTGAGAATACACAGGACACACCTGTGCCAGACCCCTCAAGGGAAAAAAATCCACACTGAAAATTGACCCTACAGCCTCAGATCCTGAGCTGTGCACAATAAAGAGGCAGCACACACAGATTTCAGGTGCTTGTACCAAATAAATTCTTAAAAAGCCACATCAAACATTCCCTTCTAAAATATTCAAGTCTATCAGCTCAGTTTTCTATCTGAAAGCACCCATGTATCACACTGCTCATCACCACCAAATCACTGAGTTCTTCTTTTGGGGTTCTTATTTTGATTTTCAGATGAAGAAGTGAGAATACACAGGACACCCCTCAAGGGAAAAAAAACCCACATTGAAAATTGACTTTACAGCCTCAGATCCTGAGCTGTGCACAGTAAAGAAGCAGCACACACAGGTTTCATGCGCTTGTACCAAATAAAATTTTAAAAAGCACATTTAAAATAAAATTTAAAAAAACCAATAAAATTAAAAAAATAATTTAAAAGCACATTTAAAACCAAATAAAGCACACAGTTCTGTGTGGCTGTACACACAGAAAGCTGCTTGTACCAAGCAAATCATTGACACAGAGCAAAGGATCACCCAGGCTGCTTTAACAGAGTCCAGCCTGATCAGTGGTCAGCGACAGCTCTGTGCTGTTATCTGCACAAATTCATCCACTTCCCTGTGCCTGGAAAGCCAAACTCTCCCTGCAGCCCAACTGTGGGCTCTGATTGTGACAGCATGAATTATAACATCTGTATTGTCTCACATGGCCTTCACATGGGACTGGAAATGGAATAAAAGTTTTTAAATTCTTAAAAAGTTTTAAAAATTTAAATTTTTCAAAGTTTTTAAATTTTTCAAAGTTTTTAATTTTTTCCTCTCAGTTGCCCCAGCTCTGGGTCAGAAAAGGGATTAATCCAACACCCAACCCTTCAGGGAGTGAGTGCTGACACTGAGTGAGAAAGGGGAAACCCCCCCAGCAGATGCTTCCATGTGAATTAGGCTGAATGATGCAATTAATACATTTAAAATCCAGATTATTTTATGCAGCAGGAGTGAGAAACCAGTCGTGTCCCAGGTGAGAAGTGCCAAGCCAGCAGAGAGTTCCCAGCATGTGGAGCAGGACCCTCCACGTGTGCAAGGCAGGCCAGAGCAGCCCTGAGTGCTGCAACCACTGAGTCACAAATCCTCCTGTCTGTTCTGCCCTCGCTGATGCGTGCACCAACACCAGTCTGGAAACCCTGCCTGAGGAGCAGCTCACACAGAAAACAAGGCAAAAACCCCCTGAACACTCTGCATGGGGAATTTTGCATTGACCCAGCCTGTTACAAACCCATCTCTGCCTTTATCCCGAATAAATTAAAATGTGTGGGGAGGACACAAACCCAGGGACAGCTGTGCCCGAGTGATTCTGAGCCTGCAGTGTCCCCTGTGTCCCTGTGCCCCCTACGCCCCCTGTATCCCCTTTATCCCCATGCTCCCTGTGCCTCCTGTGTCCCTGTGCTCCCTGTATCCCCTTTGTCCCCGTGTCCCCTGTGTCCCCTGTGTCCCCTGTGTCCCCCGCGTCCCCGCCTGGTCCCAGCGCTGCCCGGGGATGCTCCGGGGGCGCTGCAGGTGCGCGGCTCGCCCGGGACCCCCTCGCAGGGACGGGGA
>NW_005054518.1:169000-185842 GCF_000277835.1 Geospiza fortis
CCTGGGGACCCGCCGCCCCCCCAGCCCTCGGGGACACCGCGCCGGGTCCGGCCATCCCCGCCGGGTGCCTCCATCGCCGCGCAGTTCCTCAAATCTGGCGGGATCCCTTCATCCTCGCTGGTTCTCTCCATCCCCCCGGGATCCCTCCATCTTCTCGGGATCCCTCCATCCCCGCCGGGTGGCTCCATTCCCATGGGATCTCTCCATCCCCGCCGAGTCCCTCCATCCTCTCCAGGTCCCTCCATCCTCGCGGGATCATTCCATCCCCCCGGGATCCCTCCATCTTCTCGGGATCCCTCCATGCCTGCCCGTGCGTCCATCCTTTTGGGATCCCTCCATCCCCGCGGGCTCCCAACATCCCCGTGGTATCCTTCTATCCACTCAGGATCCCTCCATCCCCATGGGATCCCTCCATCTCCCCGGGTTCCCTCCATTCCCTCCGAGTCCCTCCATCCCCGCGCAGTTCCTCAGTCCCAGAGGGATCCCTTTATCCTCGCTGGGTGTCTCCATCCCCCCCGGGATCCCTTTATCCCTCCCGGGTCCCTCCATCCCCCCGGGATCCTTCCATCCCCTCGGGATCCCTCCATTCCGATGAGATCCCTCCATCCCCGCCGGGTGGCTCCATTCCCTCGGGATCTCTCCATCCCCAGGGGATCCCTCTATTCCCCTAGGATTCCTCCATCCCCATGGGATCCCTCCCTCCCCCGGGACTCGGCTCCAGCCTCCGGGATGCCCGCAGTGCCCCACGGAAGGACAGCCGTGCCTGTGGCAGGGGAACTTCCCCTTTCCAAGGCTCAGCGCTGCCTTCGGGCACTTGTTAGGGCAGGGAAGAGGCGAAGAGGCACCTGCTGCACCCAGCAGCCCCCAGCACATCCCTCCTGTGCTCCAGCTCGCTGCTCTGCTGCTCATGGAGGTCGATCCCAACACGTCCCAGGTCCCTCAGACACGAGTGACCAAACCTGCATTGCACAGGTGACATCTCCTGGAAATGCTGGGGGCAAGGAGACCCTTAGAGGGCTCCAGACAAACCTCCCATGCCGAGACAGGCAGCTGTCAAATCTAGACAAGGGTGGCTGAGTGCCCTGCCAGGTGTGGGGATCCTTTGTCCTGCAGACCCCCAAGGATCCCCACACCTCTCAGGGCACTCATCCTACAGATGCACAACCCTACAGGGGAAGGGGGTTTAACCCAGCCTGATTCCTCCAGGGGAAGGGAATTTAACACCCTCCAGGGGAAGGGTTTAACACCCAACCTGGTCCTCCCAAGGGAAGGGTTTAACACCCAACCTGATCCCTCCAGGGGAAGGGTTTAACATCCAGCCTGATTCCCCCAAAGGAAGGGAGTTTAACACCCAGTCTGAACCCTCCAGGGGAAGGATTTAACATCCAACCTGATCCTCCCAAGGGAAGAGTTTAACACCTAACCTGATCCCTCCAGGGAAGGGTTTAACATCCAGTCTGATCCCCCCAGGGGAAGGGGGTTTAATATCCAGCCTGAATCCTCCAGGGAAAGGATTTAACGTCCAGCCCAATTCCTCCAGGGGAAGGGGGTTTAACATCCAGCCTGATTCCTCCAAGGGAAGGGAGTTTAACACCCAGCCTGATCTGCCCAGGGAAGAGTTTTACACCCAGCCTGATCTCTCCAGGGGAAGGGGGTTAAACATCCAGTTAAACCCTCCCAAGTGCAATCACACAAACCTTCACAGAAGAGCTCAGAAGCAAATTTCCAGACCCCCAAAAGTGGCCATTGGGATAAAGGTGCAATGCCTACCCTTGAGAACACTCCCACAAAGTGCCAGGACTGTGGAGCTGCAGGTGTGGAAGGGTCTGGACAGGCACTTGAAACCAGCCAGGCAATGGGTGAGTGTAGGAAATGGATTTGTATTGTAATTAAGAAATAGTTGGCTTTTAATTGTGATGGCATTAATTATAACATCTGTATTGTCTCACCCTTCCCATGAGGATGAAAATGGAATAAAAGTTTTTAAAATGCCTCTCGGTCACCCCATCTCTAGACCAGAAAAATCCAACAGATGAGGAGGGCTCTGTGCCCAGCTGGAGGTGCCCTGGTGCCCATCCCACCCTCCTCCTGACCCCAGTGCCTGGGAGGTGCCTGGCACCAGCCTCTGTGTGAGAGGCTGACAAACCCAGCACGTCCTGGAGCAGAGAATCCCAGCAGGATCCTCAGGATGTGGAGGGACAGGACCTGTTCTCTGCTCCTGGGACCAGTCTGCACCTGGGCTTGTCCTTTTTGTTTCCCTTCTGGCCCACCTTTGAAACAACAGTTCAAAAGTAATGCATCCTTCACTGAAATTGAAAGTGATTAAAGAAAATTAAAGACATATTGCAAGATTTGATCAGCTTTGTCCAGCATTTATGGGCACCCTTAAAATATGGGATCTGAGCACACATCACCTATCTGAATAAGTTTGTTTCAAGTTAAAGCTTGTTTATTAAATAATATTTATGCACTGTTAAACTTCAGAGGGAGAAATATTAAACCTATTACATTATATAAATAACCTATAAATATTATATTAAAAATGTAATATAGGCACCAAAATTGGCTGAGCATCCTGAGCCTTGTCCCTGCCTGGCTGGCAGAGATGAGTTGTGTGACAAATATAAATTTGTGATTTTAGGTGATTTTAGGAGAGAGTTTGAGGTGAGCAGGGACAACATCAGCAGTCAGTATCTCACACCAGTCCTGCTACAGGAGGAAGAGGAAGATCTGCACTCCTACCCTGCTCTGTCCTGAGCTGGGCTGTGCCCCTGGCCCTGGTGGCACAGGGAGTTGAGCAGGGCTGTGGTTTGGGAAGGGAAGCAGAGGAAGGTGCACGGCTGGTTGTCACAAAAATCTGTGGCTTCACACAGGGGGTGAGACGGGAGTAGCAGATACCACGAAAAATGGAGAGAAGAAGGGCAGTGTAACTGTGTCAGCCCTTTCAGAGTTGCCCAACACCCAGGACTGTCCCAGGACCCTCCTGACTGCCCATGAACTGCTCAGCTGCAGCTTCATCTCAACCTTGGTGCCCAAATATTCAAGGAGCAGCAAAGTTCTATTTCTGTGCCCTTCTGAAAAGCTTTTCTCCTCCCTGCTCTTGGCAGGGCTCATCGGGTGAGACACAGAGATTTGCTGATTTTGTCCCTCCTGTTCAGGGATATTTGCATTTTAAAAAACCCACTTTTGATGCTATTTTTCAAAGAATCAAGAATGGTTTGGGTTGGAAGGAACCTTAGAGCCCAGCTCACTCACTCCCCTGCCATCTCCCACTAGCCCAGGGTGCTCCAAGCCCTGTCCAGCCTGGCCTTGGACACTTCCAGGGAGGAGACATCCACATTTTCCAGCCAATTGTACAGGAATGGCTGGGAGAGGGAGTTGCTTTTGACAACCCTCTCATTTTCGACTCCTTGCTACCACAACCTTAGGAAGAGGATACAAGACCCCAGGTGAGACCCCAGAGAAGAGGAGGTGACAGGGAAGTGCCACCACCATCCAGCCCTCCCCTCTAATTCAGACACAGTTTCCTTTCGGCTCTGTGCAGCACAGAGCTGGCAGCCCCCATCCCCAAGAGCTAAGCAATATTTCACATTTCTGTCATGCTGGCAGAAGTTTGTCCATCCCAAGGGACAGCTCAGATCTTCTGCAGTAATTCATAATCTCCTTCCTACCCCTGCCAGCAGCGCTGCCTGGGCACAGCCTCACACAGGATATTTACAGCAATAAAAACCAAAATTCAGGAGGAAGGCCTGAGGGGTTCCCTGATATCCCAACACCCTCAGAGTCTGGGGCATCCCATGGCACTGCCACCCCAAATGTGGGCCAACAGGGAAGAAAAACCACGCACCTTCCCTGGAGGGAACCCCTCAGGCACCAATCTGCTTGTTAGGGTGAGAAAAAAGCTTCTCCCAGCATGCCTTGCTGTCACATGCAGATGAGATTTATCCCATTGGTCCTTCCCTTTTGCTCCGCCCCTGTGCCCTCACCCCATTGGCCCTGGTGTTCTGCCCCGCCCCTCGAGATCCCTATATAAACCCCTGCTTTCCTCAGTGGCTCTTTGTTCCTGGACTCTCTCATGGAAGCTCAGTAAAGGCTCTCCTTGGAACGCCTCACAAAGATCCCAGAAGAGCTGGAATCACCTGGACTGAGCCCAGCTGTGCCTGCGCTCCCAGGTGTCCGTTTCCAGAAGCTTCCTTGGGAAGGTCATGGTGCTCTGACACCCAAAGACTCCTCCTG
This sequence comes from Geospiza fortis, assembly GCF_000277835.1. Lineage (NCBI taxonomy): Eukaryota > Metazoa > Chordata > Aves > Passeriformes > Thraupidae > Geospiza > Geospiza fortis. The sequence goes on from NW_005054518.1 coordinate 173,237, forward strand.
AGGCACCTTTGGCCAGCTCATGGTCCTCTTGTTTGTGCTGAGCTCAGCCCCTGTCCCAGCAGTGTGGGGACACACCTGGACCGTGACTCCAGGCCTGGGGGTGCCCTGAGTGTGCCCAGGCTGGCAGAGATCCTTCCTGTGGCTGCCAGGAATTACAACCAGCATGAGTAAAATTGCATTCATCCCTTTGAGAGAGCCCAGCTGAGGAGCTGTTGCGTTGTGATTTCAGGGTTTACCTCAGAACCCCGGGTCCCTCCCCTGATAATTCCCTCCCAGGTGTGTCAGTCACCTCTCCTTTCCCCTCCCAGTGCTGTCTGTCAATCCTGGAATTCCAGAAGGGCATCGAGTGATTGGCAGATTCAAAGGATGCCCTCTACCCCTGGGGGGCATTGGGCCATCCAGGTGTCCTTTGTCCCTTTGTCCCTCCCCTCCTGTCCCTGGTTGGTGGGATCCCTACCCCTTCCCTGCCCCTCTCCTGGGGTTAAAGGAGCAGCAACCACGGGCTGAGGGAGTTCTGTTGGAGCTGGTGCTGCATTCAGAGGCCTGTGGGCCAGAATAAAGCTCTGGATCCAAACCCTCCATCAGAACCGACTCCTTTCCCTCACCATCGCCTTAAAGCTTCTCCACAGAGGGAAACCTGAGGAGCAGCCCCTGTTATGGGGGGAAGCTCCATCCCAGCACCACCAGAGCTCCTGCAGGCCTGGACTTGTCTGCAGTGCCCAGCTGCAGCACCCAGCCAGCCAAAAGTGTCTGTGGGGTGAAACACCACACACCAGCCAGCCAAAAGTGTCTGTGGGGTGAAACACCACAGTGACGCTGTTTGGTTCAGCACCAAGGCCCAGACAAGCTCAGGCACGTCCCCATGGCTATATTGGTAATTGTTCCAATAAGGAGCTCCAGGGCCTCTTCAGCCATCCCATCCCTCAGGACCTTTGGTTCCCTTCACCACAGCTCCCAGCACCTGGCCTGCATCTTCACTGGCAATGAGGAGAGCACAATGGCAGATATTCCCTCTATTTTTTCCTGTTTTGGTCCTGCTCTCCTTGCTGACCACTCAGGAGGTTTGAGATGATCTGTTTATAGAAGGCTGTGCTTAATTAAGCCCTTGTTGTTAATTGGGAACTCGTTGTCCATAAGGAGGTGATGAATTAGCTCAGATGTCAACGTTCCCACCCCAGACACAAGACAGATCCTTCCTCCCTGCCCCACTGGCCTGCATCATCCTGTGGTGCTTGGTGCTGAGGAGGGAATCAACCCCCAGCTCATTGCAGGGAATGTTCTGGAGCTCTGTAGCCTCACCAGAACTCAATGGCTCTGTAACCTGGATGATTTGGGGTTTTTCTCTGCTCATCCTAATGGCAAAGAGCAGCAGCTGTTGCCCATGAGCAGCCTGATTTCATGGTGCTTTAATGGAGATCAGATCAGGCCTTCTCCCAGCTCCCACCTCAGCCAGGGGTGCTGGGGAACAGAGAAAAGTGTGGAGAGTCACAGCAGCAGGATCAGAGCCAGAGATCTGGAGAAGGAGCTCCAGGGTTGGGATCCCTCAGTTTGGATGAGACAACAAATGCAGGAACAGAACTTGACCAGACCTCTCTGATAGAGAATGGACAGGAACTCACAGTTATTGTGACATTGAGTTAAGCCATTAAATGGCATTTAAAATAGCTCATTTAAGATAAAATACCCCCCTCTCCCAGCCCCCACTGGATGCTGTCCCTCACATAGCCAGGACACTGTCACCAGGAGCTCTGGGACTGCAGGTGACACCAAGTCACAGAAGCCAAATGTTCACATGCAGTTTAAGGAGCAACCATGTAGATTTATGGAAGGAAAAACCCCTCACTGTTACTAAAGTCATCAACACTACCTTGGGCTGGGGAAGTCCCTAAGCTGCAAATTCTTGCTGTCTGGGGAATTTTTCAGGAGAAGTCTCGTTACGTGCACATTCTGTTCCTGTGATTTTCCCAAGGAATCTGCTTTTGCACAGTGTTGCTGCTGGGCAGGAGCCAAATTTCAAAATCTAAACAGAAAATCGGGGAAATTGTGAAACAGATCAAAAGAAAAATCAAATTACAAAGGTGGCGGAAAATGAAAGCGGGGGGGACATGTCACAGATCAGAAACATGCAAGCCTGGGGAAGATGAAAGGCAGAAGGGAACATGATGGGACTCCTTGGGAAAAGCCCAGTGCTCCCTGACAGCATGCGAGGACCTGGTGGGGATTTCCTGATGTAGCTTTGTCTGGAGATGGAGCAGGTCAGGGTTGGAGCCACAGTCCCCAGAGGGGTGGGGAGTGCCCCATGTTCCTCTTTGTGCCATGGGGAGCAGCTCAGCCAGGGCAGGGCACACTGCTGCCACAGCAGGGTCCAACCTGCACTCAGTCACAAGTGGAAATCCTGGATTTCCAACTTCTTTTTGGCAGGATATTTTGGTCTCAGGACATTTTGAGGTGAGCCACGGTGGTGTCACTTGTCCTGATGAAGGGGACATGGCCTGTGTTGGACCACCCAGGAAGGGTGGAGAGGCTGCAGCCTGGTAGGGAGGCATGAGCAGGTCCCTGTCCCCAGCATGGGGCTGGAACTTCATGATCTTCAAGGCTTCCTTCAACCCAAACCATTCCCTGATCCTCTAATGAGGACCCAAAATGAGGAGGAAGCAGAGCTGCATCTCTCAGTTCTGATCAGACAAGGGTTTAAACTGAAAGAGTACATTCAGATTAGATAGAAAGAAAATAATAAAGGTGGGGAGGCCCTGGCACAGGTTGCCCAGAGAAGCTGTGGTGACCCCTGGATCCTTGGAAGTGTCCAAGGCCAGGTCACACAAGGGTTGGAGCAGCCTGGTTTTGTTGGAGATAACCCTGCCCATTGCAATAGATGGTCTTTACAGGTTCCTCTTTTAAAGGATTCATCTTTAAAGGAGGATCACCTCCTTTAAAGGTTCCATCTTTAAAGGTTTCATCTTTAAAAGATGAAAAAAGATGGTCTTTAAAGGTTCCTCCCTACCCAAACCACCCTGTGATTGCTCAGACAGGACTGGGGAGCAGGGGCGGGATAGTCCTTGCACACCCTGGAGAAAACAGGAGAAGAGAGAGGAGCTCCTCCACCCTGGTCAGTCTTTCTGAGCTCCTAGGAAAAGGCCAACAGCCCAGAGAGGCCTTGGTGGAGGTCTCTTGGCTGGATGGAGAAGGATTGTTGATCCCAATTAATAATCATTCCACAAGGAGCTGCTGGGCTGCAGGAAGGGAATCAATGACAAACTGAGCCTGGTGCTGCTGCCTAAAGAGGAATCACCCTCCCTGTCCTTTCTTCATCCCGTCTGCTCCCAGCTGCAGCCCTGAGCAGTGTTTGACACCATTCTCTGCATAATTCTGCACAATCAGGGACCTGAACCAGTCCATGGAGAGCTCTGTGGGCCCCAGCTGGTTCCAGGGGGATGTTTGGGTGGACATCCAGCTTTTGGCAGAGAGGATGGGCTGAGCTGGGCTGGGCTGGGCTGGGCTGGGCTGAGCTGGGCTGAGCTCACCCAAAGTAGCTCTGTCAGCATTCAGGAACACATAATCACAGAATGATTCTATTCAGGTGCTTTTATTGAGAGCTCTGGGTGTCGGGGTACAGACCCAAATCCAATTCCACCATGGGTTTGGGATGAACAGGTTTTAAATTCTATCATTATATAATTTTCATGTTAATTATTAAACTTACACTGTTCTATTGATGTTACAATATCACAATACAATGTTCTATTACATTGCTCTGTACATTGATTCCATCCAAGCATGGGTTTCTCGTGATCCCCCTCAAACCCCTAACATAGTTTCTCATGATTCTTTCAACAAAAATGATATCTAATCCCATCTAACAATTATATCATTTATCATATACTGGTTACACAGGTGAAGTTTCACATGATCTAGCAAACACAAGATCATGTGAAAAATACATTTACATTTTTACATGTATTTTTTACAAAAATACAAATACATTTCCCAGGGCCTACTAAGCCTAACTTTCTAACACCCCGAATTTTCTGTGATTTTAAAATCTTTTACTATCAGCTCCAGCTGGCTCCTTTCTCCCATGAGCCTAGCTGGGCCTGCAGCTCCAGGTGCTGCCCTGGGATGAACTGGTGGCTTTGCAGGGAAGAACAAATTGTAATTCCCAAAGCACTGAACACACTCCTCATCCATCAGGTGCATTTGGGTGGATGAGTCAGGCTGAGGAGAGCAAAAATCCAGGGGGGTGCAGCCAAGCAGGGCCTGCCTTGCCCCTTTACCCATCCTCAACCAGTTCCAAGAACGGGATCAAGTCCTGCATCATTTTTGAACACATATCACTTAACAGATGCTTTTGGGAGCTGTGTTTTGAGTCCTCTGGGTTTGCTGCCAACCACAGTTTCCTGGCCACAGCGTGTGGGCCAGTGGCTACAGGGCCTGGGGTCCCTCCAGCCACTGCTCTGTGGAACGGCCACGGAGGGGACAAACGGGAGCAGGGAAGTGATTAAGAGGAAACAAAGTGGATGTGGATGCCAGACTGGAGGGTTCTGAGAGCAGGAATGAACTACAAACAGCCTCAAATCGATCATCTGCTATTGCTTCAGCAAATAAATGGAGCTGGGGTAGGCTCGGAGGCGAAGCACGGCGCTGGGAGGAATAGAAAAGGACAGAACAGGAATAAATTGGGGCTGAGAGGGAAGGCAGGGTGTGCTGATGTAATGTACACCCAGAAAAGAAGAGGTTAAGGGCTGAATAAATTAATATTTAAGCTTACAGATTAGTAAGAAACCAAGGAAAAAAATGATCATGAACCTTCCCCCCAAATTTGGCAAAGTGGGTCTGTCTGGGGATTTTCTTTCCTTCCTTCTGCAGGTGGAAAAACATCACAGCCCGAATTTACCACCCCGAAACCTCCCCCTCGCAGGGATGCATCGAATTTAAACTCTAAATGTGCAACCTAAAGGTGTTAAATTGGACCGAACTGACAGAAAACGTGAGTTCTGATTTGATTGCGGCTAAAGCCGAGCTCGCTGCCCCTCTCCCATCCCCGGCTCCGCTGCCCGGCGCTGCCAGCAGATGGTACTGCGCCCCCGAGGATGGCCGAGGACGGCGGATGCTCCGCCAGGGATGCTCCGGAGCTGGGCAGAGGCGTTTGCGGCTCTTCCCGAGCCTCCCGACTCACCCCACCGCCCCTCTCCGAGCCCCCGAGTGTTGTGTTCGATAATTGTATTAGCGACGAGGGGAGGGAATGATGCATCTGACTCCACGGGTATCAAAAGGCTAATTAATTACTTTATTATACTGTATTATTCTATACTATGTTACTATATTACACTATTACTATATTACACTATATTATCACTGTATTACACTATATTACACTATATTATTACTGTATTATACTATATTACACTATATAATTACTATATTATACTATATTCCCTGCTGTGGACGAGGGGAGGGAATGATGCATCTGACTCCATCTTATCAGATGGCTAATTAATTACTTTATTATCCTGTATTATTCTACACTATATTACTAAACTATATTACAGTATTACTATATTACACTATATTATACTATATTACACTGTATTATACTATACTACAGTAAATTACATTATATTATTACTATATTATACTATATTACAGTATATTACATTATATTATATATATATTACACTATATTATTATTATATTATACTATATTATACTATATTACACTCTATTATTACTATATTGCACTATATTATACTATATTACACTATATTATACTATATTACACAATATTATTACTATATCACTATATTACACTATATTCTCTCCCCCCGACAAGGGGAGGGAATGATGCATCTGACTCCATGGATATCAGAAGGCTAATTAATTAATTTATTATACTATATTATTCTATACTATATATTACACTATTACTATATTACACTATGTTATACTATATTATAATATATTACACTATATTATATATATATTACACTATATTACACTATATTATTACTATATTATACTATATTACACTATATTACTCTATATTATTACTATTACTGTGTCGAGGCTGTGAGCAGTCACAAGATTTTATTATCATTCTTCTTTGCTAGCTTTCTGATGTCTCCTTTCCCTTTCTTTAGTACAGTTTTAATATATCACTTTCTTTTAATAGAATATATATCATAAAATAATAAATCAGCCTTCTGAAACATGGAGTCAAGATTCTCATCTCTTCCCTCGTCCTGGGGACCCTCGAGCACCACCACACCCGTGCAGTGACAACAATGGCTTCCTCCTTATTGCAATGTGTTTTTTAAGTTTTATAGCCCTAACTAAGCATGATCATAAGTCACTAGTTACATCAAAACAGCTGATTGTATTCATTGGACAAAGCAATAGCTCATTGTATTTTTATTGCTCATTGTCATTTATTGGTATAAAGCAATTAATGTCAATAATTAATTGGCATGAATTTACAGCAAATTATTATGGCACATGCTGCTCATTAAGGCAGGTATCCTCTAACTGCAAATATCCCTTATGTGTCTATTTTGTTTCCATGCTAATAGCCTTGCTTTCTTCCTTGCTATGGATAAATTCATATTTTATCAATTTCTTCTGCTGCTAACTCAGTTGTTTGGCCTGCAGACCATCCACAGGCTTGTCCTTCAGGTGTGGTTCTTCCAGACTGATTGTTCCCCTGCACCCTCAGAGCTGGGACACCCCAGTTCCCCAGGACCCCCCAACCTTGGGGAAGGTGTTTTTGGGGATAGACTCTGTGCCAGGCTTGTCTGTGCTGGGGCCAGGGCAGAATCAGTGACCCAGGGCTCCAACCCACACCACAGATGGACACAGAGCTGCTCTGGCTGCCCCTGCATCCCTGGAACATCCAAGGCCAGGCTGGACAGGGCCACCCGGGATCATGGCAGATGTCCATGGCATGGGATGCTCAGCAGGATCCCTTGCCATCAAAGTTCTGTGACTCTGTGGTGTCACAGCCCACTGGGTGGCACTTGTGTCCCACTGTCCCCAGCTCTCCTGGAAATGTCCCTGTCCAGCCAAGCTTTTTCCCCAGGATAGGGAGCTCATCTACTCAGCAGGAGGGACTGCACCACCCTCACTGTACTTTAGGAGAAAATGCCAAATTAAGATGATCTTTGAGAAACTCAAGTGATTGAGGGTCAGCCACTGGTTGCAAAAGGGTGAGCAGGACACAAGGTGTGCCATTTCTGAATCCCAAACTCAGACTGTGATCACAGACAGAGGGATCCTGCTCCAACACACAGAAACCCTCCCTCCTGAACACATTTACCACCAAAAATGTGATAATAAAATAAATGGAGGAGTAGATAAAGGTGGTACTGAGGTAAACAGAGATTTTTTTCCCCCTAATAAAGGTTATTTTTACAGCTGGGATTCACCACTTAGCTCCACAAACAGGACACCAGGGTAGCTGAGGGGGTAATCCTGGAGGGGGGAATGTGTCTGTGGGGACACAGGGACAGAAAAGCCAGAGCAGTGACCAAGGAGAGCCTGAGGAACCCTCACCTGAGGAACCCTCACCTGAGGAACCTTCACCTGAGGAACCCTCACCTGAGGAGCCCCCACCACTCTCTCTGCATTGGGAACACTGTGGGATGGGCACAGAGAGCACCACACTGATGGAGGATGCTCCTGTTGACTTTTTTTCCTTGTTATGGAGCAGAAGTGGATTTACAGGCATCAAAAGTGAAGCTCTGGTATCTCTTTAGCTCCATGAAGTTCCAGCTTCCCCTGCAGCAAGTCCTCCAAGGGTGGCACACTTGTCAAACTCCATGACAGGAAGGATGATGCTCAGACACTGAGGGGTGCAAGTTCCTTTTATTTTTCACTGAAGACAGCAGGAAAAGCCCTGCAGAAGTGCCAAGCACAGAGCCTGAAAATTATCAGCTGCTCTGCAAAGCAGGAGCTGGGGAGGAAGGGGCTGGGAGCAGGGTGGGATGCAGGGTGGTGTGTCCAGGGAGCACAGTGGGAGCAGGAGATCCAGCTCCAATCTGTCAAAGGCAGCACAAACCTGTGTGCAAACATTTGTCCAGCTGAGTGTCAATTGATGCAGCTGCTCTTCATTTAAAAATATTAACCTGCCTTCATTTAAGGTCAGTTCTTCCTGAGCAGGGAGGTTCTCCACTGGGGTGGGGTGGCTGATGGGGGGCTAAGGTTGAAAGATTTAGCTGGGGGTGTGTTCTATTGCCATCTGTTAGAGGTGGGGCAGTTCTGTTCATTGTGCACTTTCTTTATCTCTCCCACAACCCATCCTCCCTCCAGGAGATATCTTCTGTTAACGGGCCATTAATTATTAATTATCTTCTGTGATAATTAATAATTATCCCAGAAGTGAGTGTCCCTGCGTGGCTGATCAAATTCCATCATCCCATTGGATGCCAAGCATTCCTACCTGGATACAATCTGAGCTTTGGGACAGCACAGCAGCCTTTGCCCCCTGCATTGCCAGAGGAGCAGCTTTCTGCTGCCCTGCATTGCCAGAGGGAGCCCAGGCCCATCTGCAGCAGCCCTGGAGCTGCAGAGGAAAACTCCCCCCTTGTGCAGGATCCCTGCTCCAGCAGCAGCACTTTTTTTTGTATTATTGCATTTTTATTTTAAATTTTCCTTATAAAGACCTGTTATTCCCATTCCCATATCTTTGCCTGAGAGCCCCTTAATTTCAAAATTATAATAATTCAGAGGGAGGGGGGTTTACATTTTCCATTTCAGGGGAGGCTCCTGCCTTCCTCAGCACACACCTGGCTTTCCAAACCAAGTCGGATTTTGGCTGTTGGGGAGCTGGGGCTGGTGGGAGGACAGACAGACAGACAGTGAGAGCTGCTGGCCAGCCCAGAGCACAGAAACATTCCCCAAGAGCAGAGCAGGCAGGGGAGGAGGGCTGTGCTGGGGGAATAATGGGCTGCAAGAGGCAGAGATCTGCCCCCCAAGGCAAAGGATGCACAACTTGTCCTAAATTTCCCTCTCCCTTTTTTTTTTTTTTATTTTCTGAGATCTGAATGTATAATTGCAGGAGGGTTTTTTATTACAATTACAAGAGAGAAAATGAGCTGAAGGCTCGTAACTGCAGAGGCCGGTCCCTGTGAGCAAAGGGCCACATGTCCCCTTTTATGGCCAGCCATAATTCCCTCCCTGGCTCAAAGGAGGCTGTGAAAAGAGCAGGACTGGTTCAAACTTCCTTGGGGTCTCCGTGGCAACCAGCCCTGCAGGAGCCTTTTCTTCCTTTCCCCTCTTTCCTCTTTTGTTGTTGTTGTTGTTGTGTCATTAAAACTTCCCGGATTGAATCCCCACCAGGCTGGGCAGGATCCAGAGCTCCAGTGCCCCTGCAGCCCCCAGCCAGCTGCCCTGCACCAGCAAAGCCCAGCCCAGCAAAGCCCAGCCCAAACTCAGCCCCAGCCCAGCAAAGTAAAGCCCAGCAAAGCCCAGTCTGAGCTCAGCCCCAGCCCAGCAAAGCCCAGTCCGAACTCAGCCCCAGCCCAGCAAAGTAAAGCCCAGCAAAGCCCAGTCTGAGCTCAGCCCAGCCCAGCAAAGCCCAGTCCAAACTCTGCCCCAGCCCAGCAAAGCCAAGTCCAAACTCAGCCCCAGCTCAGTAAAGCCCAGCCCAGCTTCACACCAGGATATTTTTCCTCTCCCATTCCCTGGTATTTTGGCTCCTTGCAGCTGAGCTCATCCCCAGAGAGCTCAGACAGAAATGGGAACTCTACTGGGCCTCTGGGAGGGGCGTGGGGCACCCCAGCCCTGGCACTTCAATTCTGGTGCCCCCCAGCCCTGGCACTCCCATTTTGAGGCAGCCCAGCCCTGGCACCCCCGTTCTGCAGAGCCCCTCCTGCACCAGGGGCTGAAGGGGCTCTTGGGGAGCTGCAGAGCCCCTGCCCAGGCACAGCAGTGCCAGACCCAGCACCCACCACACCCTCTGTGAGAGCAGGGCACAGCCCATGCAGGATCTGTGCCCTGTGCCACCCATCCCTCCCTGGCACAGGAGTGCAGGGGATTGGAGCCAGGGAAAAGCAAACCCTGTGGATTGGAGCTTCTCCTGTGCCATGCTGCCTGTGCTGGGCTGTGCCACCTCCCCAGGGGCATGGCCAGGGCTGGCTGGGGGCAGATCTGGGCTCTGGGCAGTGAGGCTCCATCTCTGCTCTCTGTGACAGTGACAGGAGTCAGGGGATGGATGGAGCTGTGCCAGGGGGGTTTAGGATGGAAATCAGGGAAAGGTTCTTCCCCCAGAGGTGCTGGCACTGCCGGGGGAATGCCCCCGGCCCCGAGGCTGCCACAGCTCCAGGAGGTTTGGACAGCACTGCCAGGGATGCCCAGGGTGGGACTGTTGAGCTGTCTTGTCACCCTGATTTTTTAAGATTTTCTAAACTTGATGATGTTTACATTCTTGTAATGAACTTTCTCACACACTTTCCGTAAATAACCTATTGTTTTACGTTCTTTTATAGAAGAGAAATTTGATGGGCTGTTGGTTTGTCCAGTGTCATTGGAGGAGAGGTGGCGCTTTTACCCTCCAATCTACTGTCACTTTTGGAAATCTATAAATGTTAAAAAATAATCTTCCCTTTTTTCACCTTGAGAGCAGCAGTGTGTGCACTGGTTTTGTGTCCTACAGTGTCTGGGCAGGGCAGGGGCTGCCCTGGGCGATCCTTGGGGGTCCCTTCCAGCTCAGGACATTATTTGAGTCTCATCCATGATTCCAGGTGGGAACATTTTCTGTGGGCACAGCAGCTCAGTGAGGAGGAGCTCTCCAACCCTCACAGTGCTCCAGGGCACTCCCAGCCAGCCACAGCCCACATGGAAATCCATCAAGCTCCTTTTCCTCCACTCACCCACATCACAAGGGCTCCAGCTACAACATCATGGAAAAAATCACAGCCTGCAGCAAAAAAATAGCTGCTCTCATTCTTTTACCAAATTCCAGGATCCTGCTGGGCTGGAGTGCTGGGCAAGGAGAGAAGGAAGGGCAGGAATGACTCTGCTGCTCTGCTCCCCATCCCTCCCCCTTCCCTGGGATGCATTCGATGTCAAGGTAGAGCTGCCTCCAACAAGCCCAGGACCTGGGGCATAGTTCCTTCATGTGCTCAGCTCGTCCAATTAGTCAGATTTACTGCAGAGCTGAGAGGCAGCTCAGCCTGTCCCATGGATCCTGGCTGCCCCAAACACCAGGTGAAAACTTCTCTTCACTTCCAGCTTCAGAGGGACACCACAAATTGGCTCTTTTTGTGCAGTGGAGCTGCTCCAGGAGACCCCAGAGCTGTCATCACACCTCTGGCACATCCTCACCCAGCCCTGCTCACCCCCAGACCCCTCACACACACCTTGGCCGCTGGGGCTCTGCACATCCCACTCGTTTCTCCCCTGGATCCCCAGCTACTGCTTCAAACTGGTGCAAAAATGACATTATTGTGCAAAAAACCCTTCTGAGACCTTTCCATGCTGACACCTTTCCTTAGTGGCTCAGGTGAAGCCTGAACAGAGCCCTAAATGGCATCTGGAAATAATTTTCCCACTAAGAGCTGATGGGAAAAGTGTCCTAGAGGACCAGACTTGATTTCCCTTCGCTGCAGAAGAGAGTGGGGATGATTTGGAGCAGGGACAGAAGAGCAGGAGGTGAACAGAGAACATTTTAAAGTGCAACCCAAGCTCTGTCAGCCCAGAGCAGTGACCCCGCATGATGCCAACACTATTCCAGTCAAACATAATAAAGTCCTTGTGTTTCCTGAAGTTTGAGATGGTTTCATTGCTCACTCTCTGTGCTCCACGTTGCCATAGCCACTAAAACCCATGAGTTAGGCCTTCATTAGGGCTGGGTTTTTTGGGTTTTTTTGGGTTTTTTTTAACATCTCCTTGGCAAAATAGAGCAAAGATCTGAAATGTAATGGAGTTTGAAGGAATTGAAGTGGATGACATGAAAAAAAAGGTGTTTTTATTGACAGTCTGTAGCTGCTCCAGCTCATGGGCACTCAGGCTCTGAGGTGAAGTGTCCTCAGAGCACCCAGCACTTCCCTCACTTCCTGTGATCCACAGAGGATATTTGTGACTAGAAAGGACAACTGAACCCCGGGCAGCACCATTTCTCCTTTTTCTGCCCCAAAAGGAATGAAATCTGGGGTTCCAGTTCTGCTCCTCTACTCAGAATTTATCCAGCCTGAGATTCACAGCTGGCCCTGGGAGGCAGCTCCTTCCTGGAGCAGCTAATGGGATCCACACAGAAAATGTGATTTTTCTTCAGGTTTATAAGAAATCCAGGGGTAGATAAAGAACCTGAGCCAGCAAAATCATCTGAGCAACTCTTGGGAAAGTTGAGAAAACAACACGAGTTTCTTGATTTGGATCTGAGAACAGGTTATACAGCAGGTTACACTGCTGATGTTTTAAAATGCAACCTTTCCTTTGTAATAAAAATATATATTTTGGGGTTTTTTTTTAAAACTCAAATTTTTAACAAAAATACATCTTTTGTTTTTCCTTTTTAGAGAGAAAAATAAAAACAAAACAAGACAAAAAAGACACAAAAAAGCAAAAAAGAAAAACCGCAGCAAAACAAAAAAAAACCCTCAAAAAAACAAAAAAAAA
>NW_005054518.1:186468-193969 GCF_000277835.1 Geospiza fortis
TTATTTACTTTAGGACTGATGAGTACTGATGTCCCATTTCACCTCCACTTTAGACTCTAAAATTGAGGCCTTCGAACCATCAAACCCAGCTTGTTTTATTTACTTTAATGAAGTAAATAAATAATTATTTACTTTAGGACTGATGAGCCATCAGAGTACTAATGTCCTATTTCCCCTCCACTTTATATTCTAACAACAAAATTTAGGTCTTCAAACCATCAAACCCAGCTGGTTTTAGGACTTGCTAACCCTTAAAAGACCATTGTCCAAGAGATCCACCTCCAGCTCTGCTCCTGGCCATGCCCAGACCTGAAATTCAACCTCAGCACCCACCTGTGCCACCCTTCACTGTGACCTGCGGTGGCCCTGCAGGTCCAGCCCTCTGACCCCTCTCACTGCCCCACAGGCCTTGCAACAAAATTTAGGTTTTCAAACCAGCAAACCCAGCTGGTTTTAGGACTTGCCAACCCTTAAAAGACCATTGTCCAAGAGATCCACCTCCAGCTCTGCTCCTGGCCATGCCCAGACCTGAAATTCAACCTCAGCACCCACCTGTGCCACCCTTCACTGTGACCTGCGGTGGCCCTGCAGGTCCAGCCCTCTGACCCCTCTCACTGCACCACAGGCCTTGTGCATCCCCAAAACTCTGAGCCAGGGCTCTAAACCCCCTCTGAGAGCTCATCCATCTCTGTCAGGTGTGGGTTGTCCTCTCCACATCCCCCTGACCCTGGGGTGGCTCCACCAGGAGGGCTCTGAGCTCCTGGAGCTCCTCAGGGGTTCCTCAGGTTGAAATCCACGCCGAGCACAAATCCAGGAGTCTTCATGGTCCCATCACCTTCCCCAGGCACTTGGTGTCTTCCTGCTGGTGGGTTCAGATGGAGAAAAGAGGAAAAGCTAAAAGAAGGCAAAGTTGCACAGTTAGAGCCCAGGGGGAAGGAGAGGCACGTTTCCAATGGGATCACAGTGCTCCTTTGCTGGAATAAACCAAAGATCCCCTCCAGCAGTGCCACAATGTCCCACGACACACAAGGACCTCTGTGCTGACATTGTAAAGGCAGCAGGACTTTTCTTGAGCAGCCAAAACCTCTCTGACTTCCTCAATTCCTTTCATTTCTGGGCATATTGAAACTGGGCTCTGAGAGTCAATATTGCCAAACTAGACAGAGTGATGTGATTGAAAAGACCCTCAGTTAATAAAACTGTCACTCAGCAGCACAAGGAGGTATCTATGAGGGAAATTTTGAAATTGTGCTCTTTTGGGGAACTGTCATTTGCTCTTAGAAATTACATTTAAAATTAATGTTTGCTGTAGAACTTATAAATATTTGTTCAGGCTAGCATGAAATATGCCCAGGATAATTTTAGCATGAACGCATCAGATTTTCATTTCACATCAGAGGAGACTCAAAGTGAGTCTTTTCCCTTCACGGCCAATGGAGTCTTCATCCCTGGGAGACGGATCCTCCTCCTCCTCCCTGGGGAGCCCTGCCTGCTGCCTCAAGGCTTGGGGGATCGAGGCTGACACAGCTGAGAGCTGCCATTGTTTTTCTGCTCCTTTCACTGGGAGAAACTGGGAGCCAAGAATCTCCTGGAGTTAGATCAGGGACAGGCAGGACCTTCTGCTCCCAGGATCTCCAACCCAAAGCAATTAAAACACACCCCAAACACAACCTCCTCACCAAAGGTGGGGCAGCACAAACTCCTTATGATGCTGGGACAGATGTTCAGAGAGCAGTGGGATGGAGAAGTGGAAGGATTTGGGGGGGATGAGCATCTCCAGAGACTTCCTCAGAGCCATGCCCATGAATTCAGGGTGCTTGGGATCAGCCCTTCACATCTTTGAGGACCTGCCCACGGCCACATCAGTGTGTGAGAGCTTTGTGTCCCTGCTCTTGCTGTAGCACACTGAGATCCCTGCCCCACCACAGCAGCAAATAAACCTCTGAATTTGGGTCTGGGGTCACTTTCCCTCCTGGTTTCTGCAGAGGAAGCACTTTGTAGCTCATTATTGGCTTGGTTTATAAATAGCAGCACCCAGAAATGGATAAGGAGCATTTTGTGCTCCCCAATGTCTGATGGACAGGAACGTCTCAGCCACCACGGAATCACTGAAGTTGGAAAAAACCTTAAAAATCATCAAAGTTCAACCATTAACTCACCACTGCCAGGTCCACCCAGACCTTGATGATGGTCTCCAACCAGCAACAACTCAATTCTGATCTCTCCAACTGGATTTCTACCAAAAAAAACCCTATTTCTCAGGTTCTTCTCCTCTCCCACGGGCTCAGCCACCTGCAGTACCACCTGAGACATCTCACTTCACTCTCTCCACTTGCTGCCTCTCTAGCAGCGACACTTCAACCACAAAAATTCTGTCCCTTGGCACTTTTAATCCTTATTCTGTTTGTGCAGCTCCAAAACATCCACCAGCACAAAGCTGGGCAGCATTTCCAGTTCTGCTTTTGCCAGAGGAGCTCACAGACACTTCAGTGCATTTCACACAGCCCAGGGCTTTCTTTGGGCAGTAAGGGAAGAGTGCCTGGGACCATTCCCTGGCCCTGGGATGAGGCACACAGGGACACCTTCATCCAGCCTGAAAAACTCCCTTAAGCTCCAGAACAAGTGGGTCAAATCTTAAGGGTCTCTTTGGAATATTTCCTGCCCCTGTCTATTTGGAATATTTCCACACTAACCTGAAACTGTGACTAAAATCTCTTTAGGGCTGGGTAAATTGGCTGGGCCAGCTCCACACCAGGGTCCATCTTCATGGTTAAAAAATGGGCAGTAAATGTCAAGATCTGGGGAAGATTTCCAGCTAATGTTAAATTTACTGGAGCAGCTTAAATCCACGTGTCCCCAAATGTCATTGGACAATTTCTGCTTTCTTAGACCCAGTTCAATAAAACCCATCTGGGTTCCAGGAAGATTTGTCAGGACAGGCTACACCCAAAAGAACAAGAATATCTGGGATTCAAAACCCCCCAAAAGAACAAGAATATTTAATATCTATGGTGGGTCACAGTCAGCTGGAAAGGCCATTGGAGTAAGCCTGGGGAAATTTGGCCTCACCAGCAAATTTCACCTCAGCAGGTGCAGGGAGAGATGGAGAGGGAAAATGTGAGCAGCTGCTGTGTCCTCCCTTGGGTGTGCCATGGCCAGGACAGCACCCACCCCTTCTGAGAGCTGCACTGCCCCAGCTCAGCACCCAAACACCAAAATCAGGCAGAACTGGCAATCCAGAATGGCAGGAGCAAGAGGCAGGTGCATCACAGGATCATGGAATGGTTTGGGTTGGAAAGAACCTTAAAGATCATCTCATTCCCCCCCTGCCATGGCAGGGACACCTTCCACTGTGTCCAGGCTGCTCCAACCTGGCCTTGGGCACTGCCAGGGATCCAGGGGCAGCCAGAGTTTCCCTGTGCCAGTGTGTGATTAAACACAACGAGGAATTTGTTTGTGCCCAGAGCTTTAAGATCCAGAGGAGGTCTAGAGCTTTCAAAACCATGAGATGCCTTGAGCTGCCCAAGACAGGACCTTGAATCTCCATTATTGCCACGGCTCTGAAATAAACTGATTTGTTGGCTGCTCCTAAAGCACCTGATCTCAAGCTGGTTCCACCCCAGGGCAGCAACAGAGCTGTGGTTGCTGAGATGCTTTAGGAGAAAAAGCAACTTGTTTGGCTTCTCCCATTTCTTTGTCCCATTCTGTCGAGTCATCTCCTCTGGCTGCACAATAGCTCCTGTTCAAACAGGCTCTCTACCCAATAACGAGGATTTTTAAAGTAAAATCTTTGTTGGGTCTATTTGCAAATCATGAAACTGATTAGGGTTTTTTTTAGGGTTACATGTGTGGGGTTTTGATAACATTTTAATCTTCCTGCATCCAGAGATGCACTTCACAAGCAATCCATCCGTGGGACGCGTCCCCATCTGCCTGCTCCCCTCTCAGCACGACATGGCATTTTTTTTCTCAATAGAAATCCACGCTGCCCCTGCTCCCCCCTTTATCCATCACCCCCATACACTGAAAACCTGGGAACTGCAGGTTTCATTTCAACTTTATCACCAGTTTTGCCCCCATTATCACAAGCAGAGGATTTTCTGCCCCTCTGTGCCCCCATCCCTGTCCATCTGAAGAGCAAGTTCTGTCTCACTCCCTGTGTGAGACTAAGCCACCCCTCACCACAGCCACCCTTCATCCTTACCTTGCATTCAGGGGCAGCACATCCTGGGCTCCAAGTGAAAAAAAAAAAAAAAATTGAAAAAAAAATTGAAAAATTGAAAATCCTCACCCCAAATCCCAGTGCCCCTGTGGAGTGTGGTGCACAGAGGGTTTGTCCGTGGCAGCCAGGCTCGGAACAAAGTTGTGGGGTGGAGGGGGAGGAGAGGGTGATTGACAGCCCTGGGCTGAGCCTCATCCCTCACCTTGGGCCATGCGGTCTGATTGGCCGCCTGCTGACATCCCCGAGCCCTGCACTTTTTAATAGACGCTTTTGGATGATCTACGGGGGAAAGGCTTGGAGAGGTGTGTTTCTGACAAGCCACAAAAAGTCACCCGAGCCACGAGGGACTTGGCTTCACTCTTTTTCCCCCCCCCCCCTTTTTTTTCTTTTTTTTTCTTTTTTTTTTTTTTCCTGGGAGGAGGGGGATTCTTCATTTTGGCACTTCATGTTTTTCTGAAAACTTCGCGGCGATTTTTTCCCCCTTGCACCAGCCTGGACTGATGGATTACCACCTGCTTGGACTAATTCTGTCTTTTCTCTTCAATGGCACAAAGGTCTTAGCCGGTTACCCAATTTGGTGGTAAGATTCCTTCCTCCCCTCGCCCTTCCTCTCCCTATGATTGATTAATGAATTCATTAATTATTAGCCATGGGAGCCGTGTGTTCCCTTCCTTTTCACCCCTCGCCCTGCGGAGCTGCATGCTGGAGTTGAAGCGTAATTTCTTCAGATTTGACCTGTAATTAATGAAATCTGTGAAAAGTTTGGGGGTTATTTTGAAAGGGCCATGCCTGGGTTTCCCTTTGCACAAATGGAGGCTTCCCTACCACTCTTAATTTCTCCATTTTCGGCACTGTGGCGATGGGCTCTTGGTTCAGATGTGAAAGGATGCGGTTTTATTTCCTCGTGCAATGGGAATTTTGTCTCTCCCATCACTCTGCCACAGGGATTTTCTTCCTTTCCATGAAACTGCAATTGATCCTTTAAAAAAAAAAAAATTAATTCTATTTTCTGTTTGGTTGCTGCGTTTTTTTGGACTTCTTTCCCTTCTTTTGTTGTATTCTGTCATGTGAATTTAGTCCGGCAAATAACGTAAATGGCACCTGAGAAAACATTCATTAGTAAAATTGCTCAAAGGTGGATTTTGTTCATTTTAATTATGGAAATGTCGCTAATTTCCTTGCACCAACGAGAAAAATAGATTTTAAAAGAATTTGTTGTATCTTGTAATGAGGCTGATAAGTATCCTGAGTTACTTATTTTAAAAATAAATCCAACTCTATATAAATGAATACAGTAACAAAATGCAATTGGAAGCCCTTTAGAACAAGAATACAGAATTAAACATTCCAGGTAATATAAATCCAGCAGCCAGTGAGTTGCATAACAGAATATTTCAGTTTATTTCTGTCTTTATGTAGGGTTTCTTGCTGGAATATCTCTTGTTAAGTTTCTGTATGTGCCAGGTAGGGGCTGTGAGCCTGATGATCCGTAGGGAAAAGAGGGAGATGGTGGAATTTGGTGCTACTGAGATTCTTGGGTTATTTTCGCCTTTCCAGAAAAGTCTCTCTTCTTTATTACTGAATCAGATCCTTTCAGTGCCAACATGGAGATGGCAAGAAGTAGGTGGGAGTGAACTTGGGAATGGACTGCCATGTCTGGGAATATTTAGAATTCAGGACGGAAAATACGAAATTTTTTAATTTTTTTTTTTAAATAATCCATTTATTAGCGTGGACTTTGGGATGAGAATGTGCCTTTCCAGAGGAGAAAGACTGAGAGCACAATGAGAAGTCCCCGCTCAGGAAGCGTTTCAAAGCTCCGCAGGTTCATGAAATGGCTAAATCACAGCAGGTTTTCCTGGAGAATTAAATGATTTCCTCGCCCTGAGCGTGGCTGCCGAGCTTCAGGCCCTCAGCCCTGGGCAGGGGAGGCTCCTGGAATACAGAGAGCAGCACTTTGATTCCTTCCATCCCTTTTCTGCCCCACCTGGGCGCGGGGCACAGGTCAGGATGCCAGGGCTGGGTCTGAGCTGCCTGGGGCAGGGACATCTCACCATGGCATCAGCTCATCCCACCAGCCCCTGAGCTGCCTCAGGCTTTGATATAAATCAGGATTTAACGCCCAAATCAAGGAGGGTTTCAAGTCTCAGAGCATTTCAAGTCTCTTTTCTTTTCTCCATGAAAAGGTCTCGTTTTCCCCCGTGAAGCACAAATGTCCCCGTGAAGCACAAATGCCTCCTGTGCCTGTTTGCAGGAGCAAATGCTGCAGACAGGTGTCTGCCCCATGCCCTCCTCCCAAACCCCTCTGAGTTCACCCCAAAGGAACAATACAGAGGATGTAGGGCACGGACAGCAGGGGCATGGCGAGCAGCATCGCTGGGAGAGCAGGGAGTCGAGCACACTCTGCACAGAATTTCATCCACAGATCCAGGCTTTGTGAATTTTTATGTATTTTCATAGATTCTGGCAGCACCAAAGTGCCAGAGAGTCTCTGCTGCTCTGGAGGGACGTGAGGAGTGCCCCATGTAGGGTGAGGTTGCAAATGCTGTGGGGTTTTAGGGGTTTCTTGAAGGCTGAGGGAGCAGGAGGGCAGAAATACCTGGGCCAGGGCTCAGGCACAGACAATGCTCCCAGAGCACACAAATTCAAGGTTTCCTTTGGTCCCATGGAAGGCTTTCAATGTCTGCTCTGTGGTGGATTCTAGCACGGTGATATCTATGCTCTTAAAAAATCATTTTCCAATTGTCTTCCTGATCTTCTGCTCTTGAGGCAGGCACAGAGGAGGCTTTGGGGGGACGAGCCCCACTTGCAGGGTTCAGCACACTCTAAAACAGGGCAAGGAGAGCAAAGGTGGGGCTCAGCATCAGCCTGGTGCCCTGTGCTGGTGTCCTGCAGGCTGCCCTGGGCTTCCTCACCCCCAGCTAAACCCATCCCTGCTCAACTCGAAACTTTCAGGGGGGCAGTTCATGTGGCAGAGCCTCAAGGATGCTGACAGGCAGTGCCCTATCCTGCTGGCACCACCTCCCTGGGGATTTTCCTGCTGGATAGGGAATATTTTGGCAGCAACATCCAAACAGATCCTTTCTGCTGTGGGACAGAAAGGAGAAAAGGGTTTGTTTATTCCTGTGGTGGAAGTGTCTGTGTGTGCCCTAGGAAAAGGAAAGTGATGAGAAGGGGGTCTGATCACCTTATAAATGGGTTTGGAATAATCCAAACCCATTTATATATAATATAATAATAATATATATAAAAATATTTTTATATATATAATATAATATT
>NW_005054518.1:194084-199134 GCF_000277835.1 Geospiza fortis
TGCCCCACTGTGAGCCAGACAATGCCAGGAGCTGGCAGCAGTGACACTGCAGGGAATAAAGGCAAAGGGATGGAGCTGCTCCGGGTTTGTGGGATGTGTTTTGTTGAAGGGCCAGGGAAGGATGTGGTCCTTGACATTGTTCAGAGGGAGGAGAGCCCAAGTGCAGCCCTGCAGCTCTGCAGGGAGGTCCTGCCCCAGCTCCCTGTGCTGCAAACCCAGAGCGTGGGGTCCAAACCCACTGGTGGAACAGGATGGAGAAGCCAAGAGGGGGTTTCGGCCCAGCTGGGATGTTGGAAACCCCCTGACATCGTCCAGGCAGCTCTGAGTGAGCTCCAGGGGTGGCTCAGGCTGTGGATGGAACCTCCAGTGAGGTATTTTGACACAGGTCCAAGCCTTCTTCACATGCTGCCATCCCATCAGAGCCCTGAGAGGGAACAAACGGGGCACAGATGGGAAAAGGTCACTGAAATGCTGCCTGTGAGTGCTGACAGGAGGAGCTGGGGCCAACAAAGCTCCCTCAGAGACGTGTCCAACACTTGGGCTGCCTGCTTAGTGCTGCTAAAAGAGAAGGAGGAGATGGGGAGCTGTGGTGGGGCTGCAGCTCCTCCTGACCCCCCAGGAGTGCTGGGGGTGTGGGCACTGAGGGGCAAAGCTGGGCTCACCTGGGGCTGAAAACAGCCCTGAGTACCTGGCTGGCCACAAATGATCAGGAACTTGTGGCTCTAAAGGGTTTTGTGGGCTTCAAGGTTTTCTTCAGCGTTTTTCCCAGCCAGGTTTAGCTGGGGGAATCCCTGCTGGGTGGGATGGGCAATCCATGCCATGGAAAGCAGAGTCTGGGAGCTGGGATTGAGGCGGATCCCAAATCCTGAGCAGCAGGACATTGCCAGAGCAGATCTCCAAGGATGCACAGCCTCAGGAGCTGGCAGAGGGCTCCAGGTGACATCTCCTGCTGGTTTTGTCCCTGCCCTGTGCAGAATCTCATCGTGGTTTGGGTTGGAATCAGCCCTGAAGCTCCTTCTGTTCCACTCATTCCAGTGGAGTCCTGAGCTCAGCAACAGCTTCAAAATGCTCCCAGGGCATGGCAGCTCAGAGCAATCTGCACTGTCACACTGCTGGCCTTCGGGAGGTCTCAATCCCTCAGAAATTAACCCCTTGTGTCTCCAGGACAAGACCAGGGCAAGCCTGGAGCCCAGGGAGAAGGGCTCTGCCTCACTCAAGAGCCTTTCTGCCCTTAAGACACAAATCTCTGTCTTGTAAGTGAAGTCAGAAATAAATTTAAAGTGGCCACCAGGAGCTCTGAAGAAGCTGCTTAATTGCAACCAGTTCCTTATCTGGCTCCTTCACTAAAAGCAGCGTTTGCCAGAGTGAAGCTGTTGCTAAAGGCACCCCAAGGGAGAGCCCTGGGAATTCAAGGGGGATTTTTGGCCACCCCACCCTCTCAGCTGGAGGTGCTGGGGTAGAGGAGGCCACAACCCAGTGATTTCCATGTCCTGCCTGCTGAGCCACTGCCCCATCACCCTGATGGGGTCAGGGAGGAGCTCAGACCTGGGACAGAGGCAGGGGGATGCCCTGAGAAGGCTGAGCTGAAAGATAAAGGGCAGAGCTAAAGAATAAAGTAGGGATTTATTAAAACACCTCAATAAATCCACCTTGGGTAGCATAAGAGCCCAGCCAGGGCTACACCCCAGGTGAACCCAAAATGGTCACAAAATGCCCCACAGGTCACGGGGTCTCTCACTTTTATAAGCTCTGCTCCATTTGCATAATTGAGTTAATTGCCCAATTACAGCTCCAGCCCACCAAGTCCCAACCTTCTTGTTTTTCTCTCTTCTGTTTGTGCTCTTGGGCCTGAGATCTGAATCATTTGTCCTTGGTGCCCAGCTGGAGCAGGAATTGTTTTTCTCCCTGCTCTGTGCACAGAGCTCACCATCTCATGGTGTGAAGCCCAGACTCACAAAAGCAGCATTTTGATATTAAAAACATAAAAACTAAAACCTGAGGCATGAAGGGGATGGCGACATGAAGGAACAGAACTCACAGCTGGGCTCCCCCCAAACTCAGAGAGCTGAGGGGCACCTGGGGCCCTGCACAGCTCAGGAGGATGCAGAGGAACTGGAATGGGGCTGGAAAGGTGGAAAGGGAGGTCCTGGGCTGGTGCAGGGTGACCAGGGAGGTGAGAGCTGCTCAGGGCGGCTTGGAGGGCTCTCACCAACAGCACAGGGCTCATCTCTCCTCTCCAGTGCTGAACAATTGACAAAGGGCAATTGTCACCTGAGCCAGAGATGACACAGAAGGCAAAATGGCAAAGGCCTCATTTATTCCATCCTCTTCTCTTTCATAGCTTAGTTCACTACAGGTGGACCTGATTGGACCTGACCTCATTTAATCAACACATTTTTCTTGACAGGCTAATTAACCAGACACCCATTTGTAAACAATCTTATGAGAAAAACAGCAAAACAGATTGTTAGAAGAACACCCCCTGCAGGTTGTTTTAACATTTTGGCTCTCATTGTTTATCCCCAGCTCCCTAAATCTTCCCAGGCCCATTCTGGGGTAACTTACCTAGCTTTCTCTCTCTCTGACCAGGCTGTCACATCTCCTGTGGCTCCATTGCTGAGGCCAGGGCCACCAAAGGTTGTGCTTGAGGTTCCTCCTGACAGCTCCAGGTCACTCTGTTAGTGTTCAGGAACACAAATCACAGAATGATTCTATGCAGGTGCTTTATTGAGAGCTCTGGGTGTCAGGGGTACAGACCCAAATCTGACTCCACCATGGGTTTGGGATGAACATGTTTTATATTCTATCATTATATAACTTACATATTAATTATTAAACTTACATTGTTCTATTGATGTTACAACATCACAATACAATGTTCTATTACATTGTTCTGTACATTGATTCCATCCAGCCATGGGTTTCTCGTGATCCCCCTCAAACCCCTAACATAGTTTCTCATGATTCTTTAAACGAAAATGATAACTAATCCCATCTAACAATGATATCATTTATCATATACTGGTTACACAGGTGTAGCAGGTCTAGCAAACACAAGATCATGTGAAAAACACATTTACATTTTTACATGTATTTTTAACAAAAATACAAATACATTTCCCAGGCCCTACTAAGCCTAACTTTCTTTCTAGCTCTCTAAATTTTGTGATTTAAAAAATTTTTTCTATCAAATCTGTTCCCAGGGCACATTTAATGGGGGGTTGTGCCATCACCAGAACCTTGAGCAGCTCCAACTCAGGTGCAGCCCAAGGCTCCAGTGCAGCCCCAGGACAGACCTGGAGGTCCCTCCTGTGTCACCAGGGATGACACAAACTCCAGATCAGGAAGTTAAAAGCAGCCAATTTATTGAAACCCCTTATTTTATACCCTGGTCTGATACAGGTAGACCTGACTGGTCATTTAATCAACTCATTTCTCATGTTTGGTTAATGAAGAAGACACCCTTTGGGGAAAACAACCTGTTATAAACACCACTTGCAGATAGATCACAATTCTTTCTCTCTGCCTCCCTAAAAGTTTCCAGACCAATTCATGGCAAAGCTTCTCTAGCTTGCTCTCTCTCTCTGAACAGACTATCACATCCACATTCCTGATTTTTGAATTTCACCCTCTAGCTGGCACTCAGGGGGTGTTTGATTATTCCTGTGGCACTGTCATATTTTCTGGAAAAATCCCTTCGCCAGGATTTCTTCTCCTGGGAAGCTGAGAAGCCTCAGAGAAAAAGGAAAACAATAATTATCTGATTTGCTTCTCCTGTGTTTTGCTGCTTTGGAATGTGGTTTGGACATTGTTTATGCAACATGTGAATTGTTTTTACTTAATGATCAATCACAGCCAGCTGTGTCAGACTCTGAGGAGTCAGTCACCAGTTTTTAATTATTATCATGTTAGGCCTTCTGTAAGATCCCTTCTCAATTCCTTAGCTTAGCATAATGTGCTATAAAATACTATGATATAATATAATATAATATAATATAATATAATATAATATAATATAATATGATATGATATGATATGATATGATATGATATGATATGATATGATATGATAATTATTTTTCAAGCTTTTAAAATATTATTTTTAAATATTAATATTTAATATTAATTGCCAGGAATCAATAGTATTCCAGCTTTTTAAAATATTCTTTAAAAATATTAATATTTAATATTAATTCCTGGGAATTAATATGATTCCAGCTTTTCTTACTATTAATTCCAGCTTTTCCTGGGATAAGCTTTCCCCTTAGGACAGAAGGATCTTGAGATCCCCCAGTTCTCCTCCTCCATGAACCTTCTCTTTCTGGGACCATACCCAGGACTCCTCAGAAATCCCAAATTAACCCCAAAACCAGGTGTTTGTTTGCACACCGTGGGGTCTTTTACAAACCCTGCTCATTGCTCTGGCTGGGGTCCCTCTCTCCAGTCCCACATCCAGACACCAGAGCTGCTGCTGAGGCAACAGAACATCCCCAGCAGGGACTGGGAGCCTTGGCTGGAAGGGATTCCAGACCTGGAAATGCCTGGTGATCACCACGGCTGTCAGTGCTGTGTTATTTCTTCTTATGTTTAAAGTAAAAAAGTAAGTTTTTGGGATTTTGGGGGGTTTTAACATGTATTTTTTATAGAGGAGTGTTTAATTTTTTAGTGGCCATTTTGTAATTTTTAAAATGTTTTTAATATAAAATTATTGCATTTTATTTTTTGATTCTGTGAAATATATATGTTAAGAACTATATATAAAATTATATTTTATATAGCTATTCTACATTAAAATTGTATTTTATATATAATTTTAATGCAGAATAGTAAAGTGCCACCCCTGGAATATGAAAGGACCACGCTCTGAAAAGGAAATTTGCCCTGATAAAGGAGCCAAAATCTCTAACTCCTTTTCTGAAGATGCGTTTCCTGATTTCCTAATTTGCTAATTTGTTTTGTTCACAATTCACTGAACCTGACTGCTTTTAATTAATCTTACAAATCTAATCAAGTCTAACTGGCACCTTTCCCAGTGCTGAAAATTTTAAACG
>NW_005054518.1:199149-203658 GCF_000277835.1 Geospiza fortis
CAGCCCCACCCTGGCTCAGGCTCCAGATCTTCTGCCCCCTTTTCAACAAAAGGGTGATAAAACCTTCAGGGTTTTTTATTCTGGTCCCATTTCTATGTCACAGACTCAAGTTTCCTGCAGTTACTTTCTAGAAATTGTGGAGGTTTATAATTAAGAAATTTGCAGTGAATGTCTCAGGAGTTTCTTGCAGCCAGGGGCACATTTGAAAGGCAGATTTTACCTGCAGAGGTCTCTTAGATTTGAGGGAGGGTTTCTTGTTGAGTTTTTAGGGGTTTTTGTTGTTGCAAAATATTTCAATTGTGGTTTTAAATTCTGATTATTGCTCAGGCCTGATTAGGTTTGGTAACAACCAACTCCCCTTTAATAACTTTTTAAATGAAATTCACCTGTTGTCTGTCTGGCAGAGTTTGTGCAGAACACCAAGCCATGGCTGTCTCCATAGTTTTATTTTTCCTTTCAATTTGCTCATTTTTACCCCTTACAAACCTAAAAATAAGATCTCCAGACAACAAATCCTCACATATGGGTTTGGTGGGGCTCAGGCTGCTGCTGTTGGTGAAGTGAGGATGTAAAAAGAGTGGATATAAAAGAGCCTCCAACAGTGGTGCAATCTCAGGAGCACAGTTCTGGAGGCAAAACTCCCAAAGGAGACCCTTCCCTCGTGTGCTGGGGCTGGGGCTGTGATTTTCAGATCCTTTTGGGAGCAGTGGCACCTTTGCGACATCCCTCATCCCAATGCCAGGAGGGTTGGGAAGAGCCAGACAAGACGGGGACAGCACCACCAGGGACACTCCCAGAGGCTCTGGAGGTCGCCAAAATCAGCCTTTGGTGCCCAGAGGACACAGATGAGCTGCTCAGAAGTGCTGTGAGCCCGTGGAGTGCAGATGTTTCCTCCCACCACAGCCCTGCTCTGCAGGAGCTGCCTCTGTCCAGCCCAGTCCAGTAATCCTGGCTCAAGGGGTTTTAATTTCAGTCCTAACACTGTCCATGGTCCTTGTGTGTTGGATTTGTGTGGTGCCCCGTGGCAGGAAGGAATGATGAATGTGATTCCATGTTCTCAGAAGGATAATTTATTATTTTGTGATACTATATTATACTAAAAAATACAATACTAAAGAATACAGAAAGGATACTTACAGAAGGCTAAAAAGATAATAATGAAAATATGTGACTTTTTTCCACAGTCCCAACACAGCTTGGCCCTGATTGGCCAAAGAGTCAAAACAACTCCCAGCAGAATCCAGTGAAACAATCATCTGTGGGTAAACAATCTCCAAACACATTCCAAAGGAGCAAAACACAGGAGAAGCAAATCAGATAATTATTGTTTTCATTTTTCTCTGAGGCTTCTCGGCTTCCCAGGAGAAAAATCCTGGGCAAAGGGATTTTTCCAGAGAATGTGAATGCCACACTTGTGGGACAGGAGTCTTGGTCTGTGGTGTAAACTTAAGCTGAGCTTTAGTTGTGGCTCCTCCTAGAGCCACTGTGCCCAGCACCCAGCTCCTGAGGCTGCTCCAGGGACCAGGGATTGGTGCAGGAAACATTTGGGTTCCACCTCAAGCCTTGAGACCTCACCTCAAGGTGTTCCTTGGCTTCTCTGCTTGGCTGTAAACACACACAAAGTGGAAAATCAGATTTCTGGTGGGGTTCTGAAGGCTGTGAATTCAAGGCTTGCTGGGGAAATGAAGAGCTGGGGGTAAAATCTCCCCTGAGTGCTGGGATGAATTACATTAGGGAAGTGTTCTGTGGGACAAGATGCTCAAAGACATTTGCCTTGAGGTTGGGCTTTCAGGTTCTTGAGTCAGATCAGGCTCCAGTAACTTCCCAGTTCCCTGGCCTTACACAAAATTTCACCTGAGGGAGGATCCCCTTCCCTCACAGCCCCTGAGCAATAATCCAGAGCCAACCTTCAGCTCAGGCCACCCTGATGCCTTGTGCAGGCTGGCCTAGAACAGAGACTGGACAGAGCTAAAGAATAAAGTAGGGATTTATTAAAAGGACTCAATGGATCCACCTTGGGCAACACAAGAGCCCAGCCAGGGCTACAGTCCAGGTGAACCCAAAATGGTCACAAAATGAACACCAGGTGAGCCCAAAATTGTCACAAAATGAACCCCAGGTGAGCCCAAAATGGTCACAAAATGCCCCACTGGTCACGGGGTCTCTCACTTTTATCAGTTCTGCTCCATTTGCATCTTGCAGTTCATTGTCCAATTCCAGCTCCAGCCCATGCAGTCCCATCCTTGTTTTTCTCTCTTCAGCCCACGGTGTTTGTGTTCTTGGGCTGAGATTTGGATCATTTGTCCTTGGTCCCCAGCTGGAGAAGGAATTGTTTTGTCTCCCTGCTCTGTGCACAGAGCTCTCCATCCCTAAATATGAAGCCCAGACCCACCCACTAAAGCAGCACAGAACCTGAAAAATAGAAAAGCCAAAACCTGAGGCATCATAACTCACATCCCATCCCTGCTGGGACCTGAACTGAGCTGAGCCAAATTTTACCCTTGCCTTGAGTTTCCTCAGAAGGAGGCAGCAGCACCCACACTGAGCTGTGGAGCAGAGCCAGGGTGGCACATGGTTCAGTCTTTCCTGCAATATTCATGGCAGTTTGTGTCTCACACCTTTCCAGAGCCCAGAACCTTCCACTCCAAGTGCTTTGCTCTCCATGGAAAGAGGATAACAGGACCCAGTAGTAAAGCAGCCTCATTTTTCACCACAAGAAACCACCAGGACTGGTTCTAGGCCTGGTTTGTACAAGATTCAATTTGGTTTTTCCCCACAAGAAACCACCTGATCCAGGACTAATTCTAGCTCTGATTTCCACAAGATTCAATTTGGTTTTTCCCCACAAGAAACCACCTAATCTAGGACTAACTCTAGATCTGGTTTCTACAAGATTCAATTTGGTTTTTCCATTCTGGATCTTTAAGTTCCACTTTAAGTTCCACTTTCTCCAGCTGAGACAGAACTGGTACCACAGTGCCCAGGATGGGCAGCCCAGCTGACCACTGTCCCCTCTGTCCCCTCTGTCCCCTCCCTGCTGCGCTCCTCCTTCCCCAGGCTGTTCATGGGAGCAGAACCAGCCTGGGCGCTCCAGTCCTGGTCTCAGGGCTCAGAGAAGGACTCTCCAAACAGAGGCAGCCCAGGGATCCCCCTTAGATCCCACCCCAGGCTGTGGCACAGCTGAGTGGATGTGGCAATTCCCACCCACGGGGTGTTTTCCTTCCGTGATGTTTGGGTGTTGGGAAGCTGCTTCCCAGTGCCAAACTGTGACTCACCATGGGTGATTTCGGCACAGTTGGCACCAAACACTTCTTGAGGCCACCCACCACCACCCAGGGACTCCCCAAAGTGGAATTTGCCTCTCCAAAGAGACTCCCCAGACTCGAGTTTGCCTCCCCACAGGGACTCCCCAGACTGGAGGCATGGCTGGAGGGCTTGGCTGACCAGTGGGAGATGACCAGCACCCTCGCTGGCCTCAGTGGAGAGCTGTTCCTTCCTTCCTTGGGTTTCTGATGCTCGTTCTGGTCCCAGTGTCCTGCCCCCTGTCCCTGGCAGGACACATTTCCCTCCCCAGTGCCAGCTTTGGGAAGGAGGCAGGAGAGGAAGGTGAGTGCTGCTGGGAATGGCTGGCAGTGGCAGCGAGGGGACAGCAGCCCAGGGAGGTGACATGGCCTCACTCACAGCCCTGCCAGGACCCAAACAAACCCCAGCATCTGTCTTTGGAGGAAAGGTTTTACAGCACTGAATATCTCACTGTGTTTACTGCACTCACAGCCTGGAAGCCTGAATTTGCATATGCAAATCATATGCATTTATGTAAATTCCAGGTCGAATAATATTATCACAGTCCCTGCAGAACAGATCCTCTGCCATGGCAAATCAGTGGATTGTGTTTTCCAGGCGAGAGTGGCGCTGCTTTGAGCAGGCATTGCTGAACAGAACATTTCTGTCTGGGGGGGGGAACAATGCAGGACCCGCTCCTGGGCACACCCGGTCCCCTGGCAGCAACTTCATTCAGGTTCCTGAGGAGGAGAAGTGGCTCCAGTCCCATCCCCATCCATCCCCAACCCCAGCTTTAGCCCCATCCCCATCCCCAGCCCTGTTTCCAGCTCCATTCCCAATCCTGGTCCCATCCCCAACCCCATTCCCCATGGGGGGGGGAACAATGCAGGACCCGCTCCTGGGCACACCCGGTCCCCTGGCAGCAACTTCATTCAGGTTCCTGAGGAGGAGAAGTGGCTCCAGTCCCATCCCCATCCATCCCCAACCCCAGCTTTAGCCCCATCCCCATCCCCAGCCCTGTTTCCAGCTCCATTCCCAATCCTGGTCCCATCCCCAACCCCATTCCCCATCCCCATCCCCATCTGTGCTGGTGTTCACAGGGGTCCCAGGCAGAGGGAAGACATGAGGATCTGACTCCATGTTTCAGAAGGCTTGATTTATTATTTTATGATATATATTATATTAAAACTATACTAAAAGAATAGGAGAAAGGATTTCATCAGAAGG
>NW_005054518.1:203827-205453 GCF_000277835.1 Geospiza fortis
CCCATCCCATCCCATCCCATCCCATCCCCGAGCCCATCCCCATCCCATCCCCACCTCCCCTCTCCCAGCACGCCGCTCCCAGCCCATGTTCGATGCCCAGACAAAGCTCTGGCAGCAGATGCCAAAATCACCTCCCAGCCCATGACAGAGCCCTGAGTCACCCCAAGAGCAGCAGCTCCCCCAGAACGGGCTCGTCTCACTAAAGTGGAGTTGCTGCAGCAGCCCAAATCCGCAGCCAGTGCAGAGGGATGAGGCACTGCCCCACTCATGGGGGCTGCTGCTGTCCCTGCTGCTGTCCCTGCTGCCACTGCCATTTTCTCCAATTTGTGGAGAAAAGAATTTGTGGCTGAGCAAATAGGTGACATTTTGGGGATGAGACTTTCTCCCATCAGAAGGTTAATGGCTTTTAGGGCAGGATTTTTCACAAGAGATTTTGGGTGTTAGAACCCAAACTGGAAATGAAAGGCTTTTGGGGCCAGGTGTTAAAAAAAGCAGGAGGTTGGGGAGTTTGAGATTTGGGATCATTCCCATCTCAATATTCACTAAGGAGGACACAGGAGGGAAAAGGGAGAAAGGAGAGGTGGGGAGGAGGAGCTGCCCGAGTGTGGAAAATGGATTTGTAAAGAATTTTTTAAACTTGATAAAAAGTTTATATAGATCTGTATATTTGAATGTAAACACTGGGAGAGAAATGTCCAGAGTGGGTGATGCCTCAGGTCTTAGTTTTTCTATTTTTCAGGTTCTGTGCTGCTTTAGTGGGTGGGTCTGGGCTTCACATCAGGGGATGGTGAGCTCTCTGCACAGAGCAGGGAGACAAAACAATTCCTGCTCCAGCTGGGCACCAAGGACAAATGATCCAAATCTCAGGCCCAAGAGCACAAACACCGTGGGCTGAAGAGAGAAAAACAAGGATGGGACTTGATGGGCTGGAGCTGGAATTGGACAATTAACTCCAATTGTAAATGGTGCAGAACTTATAAAAGTGAATGACCAGTGGGGCATTTTGTGACCATTTTGGTTCATCTTGGGTGTAGCCCTGGCTGGGCTTTTGTGCTGCCCAAGGTGGATCCACTGAGGTCTCCTAATAAATCCCTGCTTTATTCTTTAGCTCTGTCCAGTCTCTGTTCTAGGCCAGCCTGCACAGGGCACCAGTCAGGGCTACAGCAAAACCCACAGGCTGGGAGAATTAGGGCTGTTTAGCCTGGTGAAGAGAAGGTTGCATGAAGACATAACAAGTTTTTTCCTAGAGAAGCACAAAAAGAAGAAGAGAAAACAATTCTCATCTCTACTTGCTACTCCTGTTATTTTCACACATGTAAAATGTGTTAAGAAAATTATTTACCTAAATTAATTTAGTTAATTGAACAGCAGTAAAAGTTATTTTATTGCCTTAACCAATTAAATCAAAGATATATCCTATCTCAAACAATCACAAATTTTTCTTTAATATATAGTATAATGTATATAATGTGATAATAAGATATGATATGATATGATGTGATACTAATAATAAATATAATATAATATAATATAATATAATGTAATGTAATGTAATGTAATGTAATATAATGTAATATAATATAATATAATATAATATAATATAATATAATATAATATAATATAATA
>NW_005054518.1:205523-213771 GCF_000277835.1 Geospiza fortis
TACAATAGGGAACCTCTATCCTTCCTCCACCACGGGGGAGCCTGGGATCCCTGTGTGCCTTGCAGTTACCACAATTATTATTTGAAATTTGAATTGCCTTGGACTCGTGGTTTGCACAGCTCCCGTGCCCTGGCCATGCCCTGCAGAGCTCAGGTGTTTTACCAAAGGCTGCTGGAGGACTTTAGCTTCAGTCAGAGAATATTGATATATTCAGGAATGTTGATAATATTGATCCCCCCACACACAACAGCTCCTGTGCCATTCTCCTCTGCTAGCACAGGCTGGATTTGGGGACACTCAGTGTAAGAGAATCTCCAACAAGTGTTGGGCACTGGTGTTTTGCTTTGAGGTTTGTGCCTTTGCACCCCCCTGGTCTGAATTCCCTCTCAGCAGCCATTGTCCTGCCCTCTCCGGCTGGACACAAAGTCTTAATCTTCCCCTTCTTCCCACTGTAACTAAACAATCTCTCAGAAGTCTTTCCAATAGACTGATCAAACTGTCAGCATAAGCCACTGCCTCAGCTCGCTGCTGTTGCTCCTTTGTCCCCTGCCCGTGTTTAACATCCCATTTACAACAGGGAGGAGGCTTAAACCCACCCCAGCTCCTCCAGCAGTGCTTGAGGGAGAGCTTAAACCACCCCAGCTCCTATAGCAGTGCCTGGGTGAGAGCTTAAACCACCCCAGCCACAGCTCCAGGGGGAAACAGAAGGACAGAACCACCCTGGACACGTCCAGGAGGGAAGCTGTAGGAAAATCCAGAGCTGAGGAATCCAATTTCATCAACACCACCCTGTCCTCCTGCCCCTGGATGTCTCTGCTGAGGGTGAGGGGGTGGCTGCACTCCCCTGGAGACACCACTGAGGCTGTGCCACGTCCTGCCTGCTCCTAGAGAGGTGACATTTGTGACATTTGTGGCTCACACCCCCAGACACCTCACCAGGCTCCTCTGGCAGCATCTCCTGGGCTTTGCTCAGTGCCAGGGGGTCACGATGGCTTTTTCTGGCTGGCAGCTCAACTTGGAGCTGGTCTCGCCTTCCCCAGCTCATCCTGCCTGGTGCTGGAGGAGAAGAGAGGTCCCTGCTCCCCCCAGACCACCAGGAGAGCATTCCTGATCCTCTGGCATCCCCCATTCCTCTTGTCCTTTCAACAGGAATTTCTGAGCCCCCCCATGTTTCAAACACAGCTCCAGTTCCAAGAGTTGGACTCTGCAGCTCAGGTGCCCTCTGGGGGTTGGGTTTACATCTCTTCAGCCAAACTCAGCTGGTTTCCACCCAAAGGGCTTTGACGCAGCAAGGTCAGGGTAACAATTCCCCCTCTCAGAAGGGCTCAGACCTGCAGCTCCATCTCTGCTCCCTTTGAGGACACTCAGTGTAAGAGAATCTGCAACAAATGTCTTGGTTTGAAATCCAGGTGTGTGCTGAGGAGGGCAGGAGCTTCCCTTGAAATGGAAAATGTAAACCCCCTCCCTCCAAAGTATAATTTTTAAATTAAGGGGCTCTCAGGCAAAGATATGGGAATAGGAATAGCTGTTTTTAATTAGGGAAATAAAAAATAACAATGCAACTGTACAAAAAAAAAACAAACATAGAGTTAGAATAGACCTGCCCCCCTGTGTGTCAGGGGGTGGCACAGCCCCATCCCATGGGGGCTCAGCCCTCCTGCAGTGCCAGCTGTGCTGCTGCTGGAGCAGGGATCCTGCACAAGGGGGGAGTTTTCCTCTGCAGCTCCAGGGCTGCTGCAGATGGGCCTGGGCTCCCTCTGGCAATGCAGGGCAGCAGAAAGCTGCTCCTCTGGCAATGCAGGGGGCAAAGGCTGCTGTGCTGTCCCAAAGCTCAGATTGCATCCAGGTCGGAATGCTTGGCTCCTCCCCTGGGCAGAGCATCTCCCCATGGGATGATGGAATTTGATCAGCCGTGCAGGGACACTCACTGGCCATGGACAGAAGGTAATTAATAATTAATAACCCATGAACAGAAGAGAGCTCCTGGAGGGAGGATTGGCTGTGGGAGAGATAAAGAAAACTGAGAATTCAACATTCAAACCCCACATCCCATTCCTGCCCTGCCCTCACCCTGGCTGGGCCATCAGCCTCTAATGCTCAGGCAGCTGAACCTCCTTTCACAAAATGAATTTTTAGTCTGTTTTGGTGACCCCCAAGGACTGCAGAGCTGGGTGGGGAGTCTGTGGTGACACAGGTGCCCCCTCTATGGAAAAGCTCCAACCTCCAGACTCGTTCAGAGGGGGATTCCTGAGTGGAAAGCTGCTATCCAGTCCCTCTCCTCATTGGAATTCTGTCAGGTTGGGTCTGTTCTCCACATTTAGTCAAGACCTGACATTTCCCCTCTCAGATGTGAGCATCCATTGCATGCTTTGACTTGCAAAACTTTCCCTGCTGCTGCTCCTGATCTTCAGGCAATCCCAAGAATTTTTGTGTTCCCCTGCCCACAAAGGGCTGCAGTCAGCACAGCACCAGAATTAAAACAGGTGAATATTGCAGCAGGTGTGATGTTGAGTTTGCTGGGGTCCCCAGGACGAGGTGAGATGTCTCTCTCAGCAATGTCTGTCCTGTTCCATGGCATTTCCAAGTCAGCATTTCTCATCTCCAGGTTTGCACACAGATGCACACTGGGTGAGCCTTCTGCCAGGCTTGGAGAATTCCCTACAAATCCGTTTCCCACACCCCTAGGAATGGTTGGAGCAGGCTTAGGGGGATTAGTGGCACCAGGACAGGGCATGGACAGGCATGGGGGGGTTCCCCAGCCCTGACACTGTCCCCTATTGATGCAGGGTGGCCCTAATGTAGAAATAATGTGTTCTGACTCCATGATTGAGAAGGATGAACAATTGCTTTATTAAGCACATAATATATAATATATATAATATATAATATATAATATATAATATATAATATATAATATATAATAAGTATAAGTATTTAATATATAAGTAGAGAATACATATAAATATAGTATAAGTATATATAAGTCTATAATACATATATATATTAAGAATACTACACTACACTAATACTATACTAAATTACATACTAAAGAGATACTATACTAAAACTACTAAAGAAAAACCCATGACTGTCTGAGACAGCCAGGACACAGCTTTTGACTCAGTTAACCAAGGAATCAAACCAAATTCCACTGGTGTCTAATTAACAAATCGCTTTGGGTAGACAATCTCCGTAACGCATTCCACATGTGCCAAACAACAGGAGCAGTGAATAGAAATAAGAATTGCTTTCTCTTCTTCTGTGAGCTTCTCTGTAAGAGCCAAAATGAGAGATGCAGGACTCCAGGTGGCTCTCCAAAATGCAGTTTATTCCATCCAAGACGTTCCAGCACTCTGGGTGGCAGAGCCTGTGCCTACAGCTGCCAGCTCCAGCTGCAGGCAGGCCTGGACAGCCTTTGGTTTTGGTTACATTGCATTATAGACTTTTCTTTGCTGAGCATCTTCATACAGTAGAACCAATCTATACCTTAACTTTTATCTATAGCCCATCATAACTACTGTAATTACCATATTCATGTTACTATTCTCCAATCACTACAAGTTAGTACATTACAGTTTAAGCTGGAAGTTGTTTTTCAGTTTTCTTGCAGTGGAAAATTCTGAAACTTTTTTTCTACTTACTTGTTTGCCTGTGCTATCTTCCTGCTTGGTAAAAACATCTTCTTGTTTGAGGTGGGATTATCCTTTGCTCTAAGTCATAAAAACCCCTTCTAACTAACATACTCTTAGGAAAATTAATCTACAAACACCAGAGGTTTATGTCCAAAAAGGAGACAGAGGAGTCCTTTGACTTTATTCCAATAAAGGGAGAGGCCATGGGGCACTCCTCTGGGATCTCTCAAATTTTTGGAGGACTCAGCCTCCCTTTTTATCCCTATTTCCCACATTTCCCTCTCTCTTTCCCCATTGGCTGAGGCACTTGAGAGGTTCAGACTTCCCGGAACGCCTGATACCAAAGATTTCCCTCTAATGTATAACCCTCCCTTTTAAGGTTTAATTCTTATAGAATTTAGGACTTTTTCTTCCCCATTGTTTTTTCCATCTCTCAATGTCTAATTTCATTTATCAGCAAACCTAAAGTTTATTTGTGAAATCAAATATGTTTTTCGATTCATCAATCAGTGGAATCCTTCCCATTGTTTCTTTTATCTCCCAGTGCTGGTTTTATCTACCAGCAGACCCACAGCTTGTTTGGAAAGACAAATCTGCCATTCCTCTCAATACCCTTTGCCTCCTTGGTTAGGGCTCTGTCCCAAACACATTTTATGAAAAATCCTTTCTTTAGGATTTTTCCTCCTGAGAAGCTGAGAGGCCTCAGGAACAAAATGTAAACAATGGTTATCTGCTGCTGTGGAATGCAACGGGTGCATCTGTGATTGGTCTCACATGGTTGTTTCTAATTAATGGCCAATCACAGTCAGCTGGCTCAGACTCTCTGTCCAAGCCACAAGCCTTTGTTATCATTCCATTCTTTTTCTATTCTTAGCTAGCCTTCTGATGAAATTCTTTCTTCTATTCTTTTACTATAGTTCTAATATAATATATATCATAAAATAATAAATCAGCCTTCTGAAACGTGGAGTCAGATCCTCATCTCTTCCCTCATCCTCGGACCCCTGTGAACACTGTCACAGGGCTCAGCAATTCTTTTCTTCTATATCAAAACTTGCTTTCATTTCTATTCCTTCTTCAGATTCTGCATTCAGAAGAATGCTGCCAAGCACACATATCTGTGAGACCTTCTTGTCAAACTTTCATCCTTCCCAACTGTAGGAGTGTCAGGGGATAGGATGGTGGGGACAGATGGAGATGAGAGATCTCTGCAGCCAGGTCAGGAATTTGGGGTTTATTGCAAAGGGCCTGGGTGCAGGGCCCTGCTGGGAGCTGCCAGCCACAGCTCAGAGCAGGCCTGAGAGAAGAGAGGGGGAGAGAGGATGAGAGGGTGAGAGAGTAAAAGGGGTAAGAGTGAAGTTCCCATTCCAATACAATAAATCTTCTGTGTTGAATATTCTGATTCTCGCTAACCAGTTTAGTACAAGATACAAATCCTATAGCATTTCCATACAGCCTATAAGAATCATTACCTTACCCTCCTGTGTTACATTTCAAACCCTAAAAACTCCTCTTTGGGCCCCTTCTGCCAAGCTGTAGGGTCTGCTCTGACCCTTGGAGCTGTCTGCAAGCAGAGGGTGTTGTTCCATCAAAAGGGGATCACCTTCAGGTGGCCATGCCATTGTTTTCCAGTTGTTCAGTAACTGAGGGATCTCAAAGCTTGCTTTCCTTTCAATCTCACTTCCAGTTTCTATATTCTCAAAATCTTTTGCCAGACAATCATATTGATAAGGCTTTCCTGTTTCATCTTCCCCAACACCCAACACTTCCCGCTGCTTTCCCCTAAGAGAAACCCTTAGGACTCTGTCAGTGACGAGAGCTGCTGTCCCTGTCCCTGCAGGTCCCTGGCCCTGGGCCAGCAGTACAGCTCCCTGGGCTCCCAGCCCATCCTCTGTGGCTCCATCCCCGGCCTGGTGCCCAAGCAGCTCCGCTTCTGCCGCAACTACATCGAGATCATGCCCAGCGTGGCCGAGGGGGTGAAGTTGGGCATCCAGGAGTGCCAGCACCAGTTCCGGGGCCGCCGCTGGAACTGCACCACCATCGACGACAGCCTGGCCATCTTCGGGCCTGTCCTGGACAAAGGTAACCCTGGGGGGGCAGCTGGGCTTTGGGGTAGGGCTGGCATAGCTCCCCTGGGCTTTGGGGTGCACCAGGATTGGGTATTGGGCTCCTCTGGGCTTTGGGGTGCACTAGGATTGTGCATTGAGCTCCCCACAGCTCCTCTGGGCTTTGGGATGCTCCAGGATTGTCCTGCTGGACAGGGAAAGGGTCTAATGTGTCCTTGCAGTTGTGTAATAATTAATATTGATTCTATGATTGCACAATATTGATTGTTTTATTATACTATATTATTAAGAAGCTTGTAACTCTTACAGACAGTCTGATACAGCTTCGACTTAATTGGTCAACTCTTCAAACACCGTTTGCTGTCCAATCCTTTGGTAAACAATTTTCATAACACATTCCACATGTGCACAACAACAGGTGTGGCAAGTGGAGATAAGAATTGTTTCCTATTCTTTTCTCTGTGAATTTCTTCCCAGGAAAACCCTGGGACAGAGCTGTCTCTCTCTGTTCATTACCACACTGATGTGCCAGCTTTCAACCCCAATTTCTCCAATTTCCTTCTCTTCCCAGTTTTTGGTGTGTTCCCATCACAAGGAGGGAAAGGGTCCCATCCCAGGAGCTCAGAAGGGCCAGGGAGGATAAAAAGGAGGGGAAGGTTTGGCCCCAAGCACTCTCACATGTTCTGGGATCAGGAACTCCACCTCCCTGTCCATTTCCAAACTGGGTCCAGCAGACCCAGGGAAAGGAGAGGGGCTGTGGTTGAGCTCTTTGGGATCAAGGCAGAGCCCCTGAAGCACAAATTGCCCACCCCAGGAGATCCCTGGGCTCAAGTTTCCCCTCCATGGTTGAAATCCATGGTCCTGATCAGCCTTACTTCAATAAATCTTTTTTTTTTTTTCAATGGGATTTCAATGAGTATTTTCACAAATGAGCCCAAAAAGCAGGAAACAAGGAGAGGTTATAAATTCATTTTCCCTCTCTTCTCTCCAAGCTCCTCTTCATCCCCTGCTCCTGAAATGCCACTTTTCTAAACTGGCATGGATCAGGCACACTGGAGCATTGATGAGGCACCAGAAAATTGGGATTCCAAATAAATGATGGGGCATGGATAAGGCACCAGAAAATTTGGATTCCCAGTGAGATCATGGCCATTCCCAGTGACATCATAGGGCATTGATGAGGTACCAGAAAACTGGGATTCACAGTGAGATCATGGGGCATTGATGAGGCACCATAATTTTGACATTCCCAGTGACATCATGGGCATTCCCAGTGAGATCATGGCCACTCCCAGTGACATTGTGGGGCATTGATGAGGCACCAGAAAATTGGGATTCCCAGTGACATCATGGCCATTGCCAGTGAGATCATGGGGCATTTCGCTGGAAAAAGTGAGAAAGGGCCCCAGAACAGCCTGGAAGGAGAGGCTGGAGGGACAAATCATAAAATCACAAAATTCCCTGAGTTTGAAGGGACCACCCAGCCCAGCTCCTGCCCTGCCCAAAAACCCCAGCAATCCCACTCTGGGCATCCCTGGCAGCGCTGTCCAAACCCTCCTGGAGCTCTGGCATTCCCTGGGCAGCCTGGGCAGTGCCAGCACCTCTGGGGGGGACAGAACCTTTCCCTGAGCTCCATCCTGACCCTCCCCAGCACAGCCCCATGATAATCTCAGATGTCCCAGAGCCCAGATGAAAAAGGCATCCCCACAAATCTGAACCAAGTGGTGAATTAACAACTCCCAGTGGATAAAAATCTCCATTTTCTCCCCTGGATTCTGTTCACTCTGTGCCACATTCAGCACAAGGGACATCCACAGGTGATATCTTGGTTTCACAGCTTTGTGAACACAACAAAAAAACATTTCCCCCTCCTCTTCCTGGGCATTGACACCACTGGGTCCCTGCAGCCCAAAATCTCTTTCTTGCACAGAAATTATTGTTTCCAGTGGTGCTTTGGAAATGGGAATTTTATGGTACAGACTTCAAGGAACTGGAGAAAGAGGGGAAAGAGCAGGACTTTGAACTCTTTCCAGTCAATCCCCTGCAGAATTCAGGAGTTATGGTGAATCTTTCCTTCAAAGCCCCAAAAATTCTGCAAAGAAACAGTTCATACAATCCTTTTTTTTTTTCAAGTTTCAGCCTCCCAGTAAGGGTAGGTATCGTTTCAGATCCCAGAAATGTCAGTTGAGAATTTCAGTGAAAATCATTGCTTTGTGTTAATGTGGGATTCTTTGCAGGAGCCAGGATTGTCAAACCTTATTAGAGCACTAATAGGCACCATGAGATTCACTTCCCCTCTGTTGTGCCAGGCTGTATTTTGGGGTAACTGTTGTATTTACTACCAAATAACTTGTCAGCAGGGCTCAACACATTCTGATTTTCTGCCTAATTAAAGCCTGTCCTAAATTTCAGCACTTAAAAGATCAGAAAGTTTTAATTTTCTCTAAAAACGGTCACTAAGAAACTGTCATAAAACTTCTAAACAAGTTATGAAAGAACTGCTCAAGCACCGAGACACTGAAAATC
Organism: Geospiza fortis; assembly: GCF_000277835.1. Lineage (NCBI taxonomy): Eukaryota > Metazoa > Chordata > Aves > Passeriformes > Thraupidae > Geospiza > Geospiza fortis. The sequence continues at coordinate 213,748 of NW_005054518.1, forward strand.
TCTCAGCAGCTTTTCTGTCAGCAG
>NW_005054518.1:213781-215277 GCF_000277835.1 Geospiza fortis
AGATCAGATTTGAGCCATCCTCCCTGTAATGAGCAAAGTGAACTTTGAATTTGTGGAGAATATTTTAAGATTCTTTTCGGCTGCAGGGACTCGAGCAAAGCCTCAAGTGTGGACTTGCCTCAGCATCTCCACACACCCCGAGCTGACAAGGTAAAATATCACCCAGAGCTCTGAAAATCTTCTGACAGATGGAGAAAAATGAGCGAGCACGTTGGATATGTACTGATTTTCCCACTCCAGACAGCCCTGCCAGGCTCCCAGGGTGGATTTATCCTGGTGTCTCACTCACCTGTAAGTGGAGCAGTTAAAAATAAACAGCATCATCTGCAAAGGAGGACACATCAAAGCCCAGCCCATCTGATGCTGGGGATTATTCACATTTTTTTGAACCGTGCTCGTGTCTTTTCCCTGCTGCCTTCAAAATTAATGAGCAGATTGAGGATGGGATTGGTGTCGCTGTGTGGCACTGAGGAACACAGGGAGCCTTTGAGATTCCCAGGGTGGAGCAGAAAAAACAGAACAGCTCCAGGCTGTGAGGGAGGAGAGAAGGGGATGTGGTTGAGCTCAGAGGTTGGTGACAGAGCTGAGAGGTCCTGGCAGAGGTGAGCAGGGTGGGAGCAGCTCTGATCATCCCTGGGGATGCTCCTGGGCCTTCAGAGGAACAGTCTGAGCTGGAAGGGATCTTTAAAGAGCATCTGGTGCCACTCAGCTTCTCCCTTGGATGGAACAGGAGTCACAGACGGGGTTGGGTTGTGTGACCGTGTTCACAGGGGTCCGAGATGAGGGAAGAGACGAGGATCTGACTCCATGTTTCAGAAGGCTGATTTATTATTTTATGATATACATTACATTAAAACTATACTAAAAGAATAGAAGAAAGGATTTCATCAGAAGGCTGGCTAAGAATAGAAAAAGAAAGAATGATAACAAAAGCTTGTATCTTGGACAGAGAGTCCGAGCCAGCTGACTGTGATTGGCCATTAATTAGAAACAACCACATGAGACCAATCACAGATGCACCTGTTGCATTCCACAGCAGCAGATAACCATTGTTTGCATTTTGTTCCTGAGGCCTCTCAGCTTCTCAGGAGAAAAAATCCTAAGGAAAGGATTTTTCATGAAAAATCATGGCTACCGGGTTCGGTTGGACAAAACCCACCCAGTGGCACCCCTGCCATGGCAGGGACACCTTGCACTGTCCCAGGTGGTTCCAAGCCCTGTCCAGCCTGGCCTTGGGCACTGCCAGGGATCCAGGGGCAGCCCCAGCTGCTCTGGGCACCTGTGCCAGGGCACAATTCCCAATTCCCAATATCCCATTCATCCCTGCCCTCTGGCACTGGGAGCCATTCTCTGTGTCCTGTCCCTCCATCCCAAGTCCCTCTCCAGCTCCCCTGGATCCCCTTTAGGTGATGCTCAAACCAAGAGTTTTGGGCCCATAATCTGGATAATAATCCATAAGTATGGATTATATTAAAATATATTATATTATATTATAT
>NW_005054518.1:215329-218377 GCF_000277835.1 Geospiza fortis
TCTGGATCCTGTGGCCACCACTGCCACGTTCCCTTTTCCTGACCTCCAGCACACCCAAACCAAACCCAAACCCAAACCTGGACAATCCCTGTCCCAGCTCACACTCTGCATTTGGCCAACACAGGGTTGGGGTTTCACCTCACAAACACCTGGGGGAAATCCCCTGTCAGCTCCCACTTGGATCATCTCAGCTGCTGCTCCCTCAGGTAGATTGAGGCTGTTTTGGAAAAGCTTCAAAGGTGCAGCTCCCACTACAGCAGCATCAAAAATCTCTTCTAATAGAGCCTGAAAAGAAACTGGGGGTAATTTCATTTTAAAGGAGCTGCAAACACGTTAACCACGGTCACTTCCAGTGGAGGAGGGCTCAGCTGAGCAGACCCTCGTGTCCAAATGTGTGTCCAAACCTCCCTGGGCTGCTCCTCCCTGGGGCATCCTCCAGGCTGTGAGCTCTGCTGCCACTGTGGGGGCACAGGGCTGCCCTCCCTGAATTCCCTGAATTCCCAAGGGATGGTTAAGTCCCATCCCTCCCCAGGGTCACCCACAGCCCCAACCTCTCCTCCTGCAGCCCCTGGCAGGGCGAAGAACACCAAAGGCAGCTCAGGGGCTCAATCCATTTGGGAGCTGCTGAACAACACCCCTGGTGAGGCTCTGCCCTCACCCACCTGGATTTCTCCACATTTCCCACCCCAGAGGCACCATCACAAGGTTTTGGCTGCTGTAGCTGCCCAGGGTTTGGTTTGCTGATGATTCTCCTGCAGGAAAGGACAGGCTGGGAGAGCTGGGGGGGCTCACCTGGGGAGGAGAAGCTCCAGGGAGAGCTCAGAGCCCATAAAGGGGCTCCAGGAGAGCTGGAGAGCGACTGGGGACAAGGGATGGAGGGACAGGACTCAGGGAATGGCTCCCACTGCCAGAGGGCAGGGATGGGATGGGATATTGGGAATTGGGAATTGTTCCCTGGCAGGGTGGGCAGGCCCTGGCACAGGGTGCCCAGAGCAGCTGGGGCTGCCCCTGCATCCCTGGCAGTGTCCAAGGCCAGGCTGAACAGGGTTTGGAGCCCCCTGGGACAGTAGAAGGTGTCCCTGCCATGGCAGGGGTGGCACTGGGTGGGCTTCAAGGTCCCTCCCAACCCAAACTGTTCTGTAGTTCTGTGATTCTGCATTTTCTTTTTTCCCCATGTCTTATTTTCTAGCCCAGACCATAAAGAAACCCAAAAAAGCAACCCCTGCATGTGGGGTAAGATCATGTTTTTACAAGCAGATTCCCCAGGATGATTTATACTGCAGGTGTGCAGTCTGGGATAAGGAGGGAAGAAAAACCTGCTTTGCCCTTCCCTCCTTTCCCTTTTCTTTGCAAAGTAAGGTCAGCTCTTATCTGAAGCCAATGGCTCCTCCAGCCAAGCCCTGCCCAAACCAGGGCTGAGCCAGCAGCCACACATTGCTGGGAGAGGGGGGAACAATCACCATTTTCTGGGTAGTGATGGAATCCAGGATTTTGGTTAAATCTGGCCAAAAGATCTGGTTAAAAATCTGGTTAAAATCTGGTTAAGTGTGGCCTGAGAAGAGCAGGTTGAGAACATGAGAGAGGAGCAGCTCTGCAGACACCAAGGGCAGTGGAGGAGGAGGAGGAGGAGGAGGAGGAAGAGGAAGAGGAAGAGGAAGCAGAAGAGGAAGAGGAAGAGGAAGAGGAAGAGGAAGAGGAAGAGGAAGAGGAAGAGGAAGAGGAGATGTTCCAGGCAGCAGAAGAGGAAGAGGAAGAGGAAGAGGAAGAGGAAGAGGAAGAGGAAGAGGAAGAGGAAGAGGAAGAGGAAGAGGAAGAGGAAGAGGAAGAGGAAGAGGAGATGTTCCAGGCAGCAGATCTGAGATTCCCCTGCAGCCTGTGGTGCAGACCATAGAAGAAGGATGAAGAAGGATGGAGGAAGGTGAAGGAGGATGAAGGAAGATGAAGGAGGATGAAGGAAATGAAGAAGGATGAAGGAAGGTGCAGAAGGATGGAGGAAGATGAAGAAGGATGGAGGAAGGTGCAGACCATAGAAGAAGGATGAAGAAGGATGAAGAAGGATGGAGGAAGGTGCAGAAGGATGAAGAAGGATGGAGGAAGGCGCAGAAGGATGGAGGAAGGTGAGGAAGGGGCAGAAGAATGCAGGAAGGTGCAGACCATAGAAGAAGGATGAAGAAGGATGAAGAAGGATGGAGGAAGGCGCAGAAGGACGCTCCCTGCAGCCCATGGAGCGCCCCAGGGATGGTGGTCCCCAGTCCCCGAGCTCCTGTCCCCTCTGCCCCGGGGAGATGCTCCAGAGCAGGGCAGGTGCAGGGGAGGCAGCTGGGCCCGGGCTGCCCTCGGGGCTCCCGGTGAGCTCGGCTAAGCCCCTGACACGAGCTGTGAAAAGGCAAAGACCCGCGCCACGATAACCCAGGGCTTTTCTCAGCCATGACACCCGCAGTCATTTGCATCTAAACAGGGGTGTGTGGGATCAGGGGGCCGGCTCGATATAAACTCAGCAGCTTAAAGGGAGGGGGGAAGGGAAAGCAGAGAAGGGAGAGAGAGAAAAATAAGCTTATAGCGATGAGAAAGAGCTAAGCTTCCTCCCCTACTGTGAGGCAGGGCGAGCGATACCATCGCAGCGCCGCAGTCGTTTCAAATCGCTGCCGCATTCACACGCCCTTTAGCCATTCTGGGGGGCTGGGGAGCGCCTTCAAAAGGGATTTCCCAGCCGGGCTGGCGGGATTGGAGGGTGACGGCAGGACAGGGGAACATTGCCGCGTTGCTACGAGGTGCTCCTGGGGAATGCCAGTGCTCTGTGCCGTGGGTACGCTGGCCGGCGGAAACATTCCGCATTATGCGGGTAATACAGTGTGACACCGAGGGAACAATGGCAAATTGAGTGTCCCAGCAGGTAACGGGGCTGGCTGGGAGACAGTCGCAGTGGTGCACTGTCAAGGCGGCTCTACTCCTCCCTCGCCAGCCCCTCCCCTGGTTCTGGGAACGCCGCTCCCGCGTTTCGTCTCTGGGAAATTCTCCCGGCTCCTCGCCCAGAGCCCGGCGAGAGTT
>NW_005054518.1:219327-222904 GCF_000277835.1 Geospiza fortis
GGGAACGGGTTGAGTGACCACTGTGACAGGCTGAGTGACCACTGGGGACAGGCTGAGTGGCCAGGGGGGACAGGCTGAGTGACCAGTCCTGCATGGACAGCCCAGTGCAGCTCCTCCTGATGCAGTGGGACCGCAGGAATTCCCAGGCAGAGACTTTCTAGGATTATTTTCCAGGGCATGGCATTTCCTCTCCCTCCGAACAGGTACGTGGGGTTAAGAGCTAAAATCTTCCTTGATTCCAGGGCAAACAGAATTCCAGAATGGTTTGGGTTGATGGGACCTTAAAGCCCAGCTTGTTCCACACCCCTGACATGGGAAGGGACATCTTCCCTTATCCCAGGCTGCTCCAAGCTCCATCCAACCTGGCCTTGGACACTTCCAGGGATCCAGGGGCAGCCACAGCTGCTCTGGACATCCTGAGCACCTTCCAAGGCTGTAGAAACCCAACCCCAGGTCAGCACTGGATGAAGAGGATTTTCCTCCCTGTGCCTCCGTCCTGCACATTCCCTGTTATAACATCATCCCACCCCATGATTCCTAGGAGTAGATGATAGTCATGGCCCCATCCAACTGGAATATTCCATTCCATTCCATTCCATTCCATCCCATCCCATCCCATCCCATCCCATTCCTGCAGTCAGCAGGTACCCAGGCCTCTGCCTGCCCTGGGTCATTTGCAAACCCATTGGAACTTTTCCAACCATGCTTGAAGCCAACACTGATCTGGGTTTTCCACACCACAGCAGGTAGAGGTGGAAGGAGAGAAGCCTGACAGCTTCCAGTACCAAATCCCCCCACCAAACTCCAGTAATGTTATTCAAAATCAGTGATTATTTTGCTCGGCACAAAGGAGATTCTGGTGAAGAGTCCTGCCTGTAAATTCCCAATTTCACGCACTTTTTAGTACAAACTTCACATAAATGAAGTCATTACCAAGAAGAGGACAGGGATCAGTCTGCATCCACAGGGCTCAGAAACATCTCCAGCCCTCAGCTTCTCTGGGCTCTGACTGTCCACACACACAGGACAGGAGGGACCCCCACAAAAGGATCAGACATTGGGATTAGAATAGACTGGATTGGGTTGGGTTGGGTTGGGTTGGATTGGGTTGGATTGGATTGGATTGGGTTGGGTTGGGTTGGATTGGGGTTGGGTTGATTTGGATTGGATTGGGTTGGATTGGATTGGATTGGATTGGATTGGATTGGATTGGATTGGATTGGGTTGGGTTGGGTTGGATTGGGGTTGGGTTGATTTGGGTTGGATTGGATTGGATTGGATTGGATTGGATTGGATTGGATTGGATTGGATTGGGTTGGGTGGATGATCAGAGCAGCTGCCCACCTCAGCTGTGCTTTTGGAGCGTGACCTCTCTGGAGATCTTTAAAGCCCCCCAGCATCTCCAACCAGCCCATGCTTACAGAATCACAGAACCAGAGAATATCCTGGGCTGGAAGTGATCACAGGGATCATTGATCCAGCTCCTGCCCTGCCCAGGCCCCCCCAACAATCCCACCCTTGGCATACCTGGCAGTGCTGTCCAAACCCTCCTGGAGCTCTGGCAGCCTCGGGGCCATGCCCATTCCCTGGGGAGCCTGGGCAGTGCCCTCTGGGGAAGAACCTTTCCCTGATATCCAACCTAATCCTCCCCTGGCCCAGCTCCAACCATTGCCTTGGGTCCTGTCACTGGTCATGAGAGTGAAGAGATTGATGCCATCCACTGCTCCTCTTGAGGGTGCTGAGGGATTGATGCCATCCTCCTCTTGAGGTGCTGAGGACCTCAATGAGGTCCAACCTCATTCTCCTCTCCTCCAGCTGAACAAACCAAGTGCCCTCATACAGCCCCTCCAGACCCTTGTTGCCTCCTTTGGACACTCTCTAGTGCCTTAATGCCTTTTTAATGTTGTGGGGCCCAAAACTACCCCCAAAACTCAAAGTGAGGCTTCCCAGACCAAGCTTAGATCAGACATTTAAGCCCAGGCGGCACAGGCGGGTGATGGAGAGCAAACCCTGTGACCGTGTTCAGAGGGGCCGGAGGATGAGGGAAGAGATGAGGATCTGACTCCATGTTTCAGAAGGCTTGATTTATTATTTTATGATATATATTATATTAAAACTATACTAAAAGAATAGAAGAAAGGATTTCATCAGAAGCCTAGCTAAGAATAGAAAAAGAAAGAATGAATAACAAAGGCTTGTGGCTCGGACAGAGAGTCTGAGCCAGCTGATTGTGATTGGCCATTAATTAGGAACAACCACATGGACCAATCAAAGATGCACCTGGTGCATTCCACAGCAGCAGATAATTGAAAGATGTCTGTGACAAAACCCTGTGTTCCATTCTGTGGGTGTTTCTGCTGCTGACTGTGCTTTGCCCCACACAGACCATCCTGGACCACATGCACCTCAAGTGCAAGTGCCACGGGCTCTCGGGGAGCTGCGAGGTCAAGACCTGCTGGTGGGCCCAGCCTGATTTCCGAGCCATCGGGGACTACCTGAAGGACAAATACGACAGCGCCTCGGAGATGGTGGTGGAGAAGCACCGCGAGTCGCGGGGCTGGGTGGAAACCCTCCGGGCCAAGTACGCGCTGTTCAAGCCGCCAACAGAGCGGGACCTGGTCTACTACGAGAACTCCCCCAATTTCTGTGAGCCCAACCCCGAGACGGGCTCCTTTGGGACGAGGGACAGAACATGCAACGTCACCTCGCACGGCATTGACGGCTGCGACCTGCTGTGCTGCGGGCGTGGCCACAACACGCGGACTGAGAAGCGCAAGGAGAAATGTCACTGCATCTTCCACTGGTGCTGCTACGTCAGCTGCCAGGAGTGCACGCGGGTCTACGACGTCCACACCTGCAAGTAAAGCACACGTGGGGCTCCACTGGTGGAGGTGGCTCCAGAGCAGGGTCCCAGGGGTCCCTCAGACCCACACGTGGCCTCACACTGCCGGAGGATGGCACAAAACTCCTGGTGGCCCCAGCCAGGGCACTGAGAAGGCTCTGGGCACCTCACCCAGGTGAGATGGGACTGCTGGTGCCTTGGGCAGGACAGACTGCCTGGGGAGGGCAGGGACAGGACAGGGAGAGCAGGGACAGAGAGAGCAAGGACAGGACAAGATGCCCTGGAGAGCAGGGACAGGACAGGCTGCCTGGGGCGGGCAGGGACAGGACAGGGGGAGCAGGGACAGGACAGGGGGAGCAGGGACAGGACAAAATGCCCTGGAGAGCAGGGACAGGACAAGAGCAGGGACATGACAGGGAGAACAGGGACAGGACGGGGACAGCAGGGACAGGGAGAGCAGGGACAGGACAAGAAGAGAAGGGACAGGACAGGGAAGGCTGGGACAAGACAGGGAGGGCACGGACAGGACAAGAAGAGAAGGGACAGGACAGGGAAGGCTGGGACAAGACAGGGAGGGCACGGACAGGACAAGAAGAGAAGGGACAGGACAGGGAAGGCTGGGACAGGACAGGACAGGCAGGGACAGGACAGGGAAGGCAGTGACAGGACAGGGAGGGCAGGGACAGGACAGGACAGGCAGCAGAGAGCAGGGACAGCTGGGTCCCAGGGAGGGAC
>NW_005054518.1:222914-227023 GCF_000277835.1 Geospiza fortis
CAGGCCCAGCCCCTGCAGGCACCAGCACGGGGGCTCAGGTGGAAATGAATTGGGTTGGGTTGGGTTGGGTTGGGAAAGCTCCCCCAGCTGCTGCCGTCCTGGTCTCAGCAGATGCAGGGGGGACAGGAAGGAGCCCCCAGCCCAGCCCAGCTCCCTCCTCCCTGCTCTGAGGTGATGCTGGAGAGCCAAACCTGTCTGAGCACACCAACAGAGCCCACGGGTGGTCCCTCCTTCCCCCTCCCCTCTGCCCTCTCTGTTCCCCCTGCCCCACATCTCCCATGGAGCTCTTCAGGAAGGCAGAGCCCAGGGCTGTCCCTCTGGCACCTGGCCAGGACAGGAGCAGGGCACAGGGCACTGCTGCCACCTCCCACAGGGGACAGCACTGTCCCATCAGCTCCTCCCCGTGCAGGTGCCCAGGAGAGGATTTTAAGGATCAGGTCAGCAGCCATTGACTGAGCATTCCCCAGCATGACTTCACATCCCAGGGGGAGCTCAGGGATCTCTCTGGGGACAGGTCACCTGCCAGGTGAACATGAGAGACGCCAGGGAGAGAGGAAACCTCTGTCCCAGCCTCCTTGTCAGCCTTGTCAGTCCCACAGCACAAAGCCAGGCAGAGCCTTGCCCTGCCAGGGGATTCACTGAGCTGTCAGCAATCGTCCAGAAAGTTCCATGAGCAGGGATTTGGGCTCCCCCCTCACCCCATGGAGCAGAACCAGTGTTTGTCCCCCCTGCTCCCCAGGCCATCCCCTGTCCCTGGGTTCACCTGCTCCACAAGGACTGACCTGTGAAATTAAAAAATGAATATTCCCTCCGTCCTGGAGGGTTCCAGAACCAAGAGCCAGGCTCAACCCCCCCCCCAGGCAGTGAATTCCAGGGAATGGTGGCCCCTGGGGCTGGGGCTGCTGCTCCAGTCTCTCTTTTCCTGGGAATGAGCAGCCCCTGGAGCTGCACAGAGCAATAAAGGGGAGAGACAGAGCCTCTGGCTCTGGCAGAGCAGAACCCCAGGTTCCTCCCATGCAGAGCTCCAGGGCCCCTTCAGAGAAGCCTTTGCTCCCAAAAATTCAAATCCCAGAGAGCTCCAAAAGCCTCCCCCAGCCAGAGCCACGCCGTCCTCTGATATGCATCTATTTAAAGTATATATTAAATCCCATGGAAAGACTCCCAGGACCCGACTTTAAACAAAATCCCTTCTTTGTTTGTTTGTTTTTTAATCAAGAAAAGGTATTTAATATTAAATAGAACATTTATTGCCTTGTAATTATTTTACTGTAGCCAGGTATTCTAGCACTGAATGGAAGATCTTTTTCCATCAATCTGCTGTATCCAAAGTTTTGTATAAAGTTGTAGAGGTCGATTTTTTTTTATTTTATATTCAGAAAATTTCTCTTTTTATAAGCATTATTTATTATACAATGTATATACTTGAGTTAACTAAGATTATATATTATATAAATATATATATTTGGAGAAAAATATATTTCAACTTCAATTTTTTTTTGGTGGTACATCATTAAAGAAAAGGTAAAAAATTCAAAAATATGCACTTGCCAGCTTGTGTGGTTTGGCTCTGAGGGTCAGCCATGGAATCATGGAATCCCAGGGTGGTTTGGGTTGGAAGAGACCTAATCAATGGATTAAGATCAAATTTATCAATGGACCAAGATCAAAATAATCAATGGATCAAGATCAAATTAATCAATGGATCAAGATCAAAATAATCAATAGATCAAGATCAAATTAATCAGTGGATCAAGATCAAATTAAGGAACAGATTAAGATCAAATTAAGCAATGGATCAAGATCAAATTAAGCAATGGATCAAGATCAAAATAATCAATGGATCAAGATCAAATTAATCAATGGATCAAGATCAAATTAAGCAATGGATCAAGATCAAAATAATCAATGGATCAAGATCAAATTAATCAATGGATCAAGATCAAAATAATCAATGGATCAAGATCAAATTAAGCAACAGATCAAGATCAAAGGAATGGATCAAGACCAAATTAATCAATGGATCCAAGCAGGCTCCAGACTTTGCACCCTCCCCACGTGTCACAGGCTGCCTCTGAATCACCTTCCAACACTTTGGGCAGACCAAAGTTCACATTTTCTCATATAAAAACCTGTCCTCCTGTCCATGAATAGTTCTGTGGGTGTTTCTGCAGCACCCCCCTTGCATCAGCAACGCTTTTAAGTGCACACAATTTTCCACTGCACTGGCCTCCAGTGTACCTGTCTGAAGGGCAAAATAAATACAGAATCACTCATATTCTTGCCCTGATCCCCAAATTACTCACAAAGCCATCCCATGGACCCACCTGCATGGCCAGGGTGTCTCTGCTGGTGCCACCACCCCTGACATGTCCTACCTCACCAGAGCACCTGGCCCATGGAGGGTTCTGGACTTCACAGCTCTGGGGTGAAGCTCTCCCTGTGTGCCCACCTGCCCCAAACCTCCCTCCACCCCACACTGTGCCCCCAAAACCCATCCCAGCACTTTCCAATCTGCCTCTGGTCAACAACTCCACTTCAGGGCCACATTTCTGGAAAGTTCAAGACGAAACAGGGTAAGGAAGGGGGTGAAGAATCCAACCCTTACATTGAAAGCAATATTGTGTATTTATTATAGATTTAAAGCCTCTCTGCCAGGAGGAGCCATGGAGAACACACAGCTGGTGGGAAGGTGCTGCCCTTCCCTGCAGGGAACATCTCAGACCTTGGAACAAAGCTTGGAGTGGCTCAGGTGTCACACCCAGCAGCCCAGCCTGGTTTTCCAGCCCTCCCCAGGAGTGGGATACTTTCCATGAATTATGGAAATTAATAATTTCCATGGATAACCCCACCCCACACACACACAGAGCCTCCTCAGCCCTGCAGAGCCCACACAGCTCCAGAACGGGCTGGAGCAGAGTCCTCTCACTTAATTTCTGTCAGAGTAAGAGGTGCCAGCTGCTCAGGCTGGGCTAAATTCAATCCATCCACACTCTGAGAACCCCTCTGGCTGCAGCAGTTCTGCTCCTCACACACATCAGCAGCAGACACAGATCATCACAAGGAGTTGTGCTTTTTATTGAATCCATTGAATGTGCAATTAAACCAGATATTTATTCATCAATATAGCTCTGGACACAGACACGATAAGGTTTACATCATTTACTCTGAAATATAAGTTACTGTGTGCTGCTGTCACCTGGACTGGCAGAGGGAAGGGAGGAACAAATAAATTCACAAGATCCTACACAAAAAATGAGAGGGAGCCACCACTGGGACTCACAACAGCATCACAACACAACAGCACTGCCAGAGGAGCAGAGAGGAGTGCCTGGAACACTCCAACTGCTGTGAGCACACTGAGGACAACAGGACCTGGAAGGACATGGGGACCCTCCTCCCCTGGGAACACCCCCTGCATACCCTGCTAGCCCTTCCAGTGGGTCTGCTCGAGGTTAGGAAGCTACACTGACTAACATCTGCTAAATGGCTTTGATTTCATGCCCCACCACACTGAGGTATGTTCCAGGAACCTTCTGGAAGGAGTGGAGCCTCAGCATCTCCCTGAGGCCACAGGAGCAGGGGAAGGAGCGTGGAGCAAAGGTTTGATACATTCCTTTATTTCAGTGCAAAAACATGGCAACACACATCTCCTGCACCTGCAGAGCTTGGCTTCCTCTCTGTCTCTAAGGAGGAATTTCAACCTTTGGTAACATGGCAGGAAAAAGGGATAAAATGAGGCTGGAGGATACCAAAGCTGCCAACTACAGAACTCAGGAAGAGCTGGAGGCTGGAACCAGCATTGCTATAAGGGTTGTTGGATTAACAACAAGGTTTGGTGCCTTAAATACTGGATTTGGAAATTTCCTCTACTCTGATCAACACTTCCCTGGCCCTCTTCCAGTGCCCAATCCCACCAGGCCCCGAAATACCTGGATATAAATGAAGAGGGTGCAGCATCCAGGCACTCCTGGAGCTCTGTCTGTGGGCATGGGGCTGGCTCAGAGCTCACTGAGGGCTGGGGTGGCACCACAAAAAGTCTTCACCTGACCAGGATCACACACAGAGCAGTGCTTCAGCATCCCTCCACCAGACTGGCAGGTTTATTAGAA